>NW_024705885.1:2879-20968 GCF_018977255.1 Callorhinchus milii | reverse complement strand
CTGTAGTGACATAAGAAGGGAGGGGCTGCTGGGGGCTCTGGGTTCCCAGGCGAGTCCAGACGCTTAAGCCTCTGGGCGCCAGGCGCTGGGTTCCCAGGGGGTCCAGATGCTTAAGCCTCTGGGCGCCAGGCGTTGGGTTCCCAGGCGCTTAAGCCTTTTGGTGCCGCCAACGGGGGGGCTGTGTGTGCTCTGTGGGATGTCTGGTGGCGCACACGGCCCCACCCCTCGTTGGACTAGGCATAAAAGGGGAGCTCCCTGGACGATCGGGGCGAGTTGTAACTCAAGACCCAAGACCCACGACCAGCCATCTGAAGACCCTGGGATGCTGTGAGAGCCAGTGGTGGGACTCTGGAACTCCCGACTCTACGACCTTGTGAGGGCGAGTTCCAGAGCGTAGCCAGAGTAGAGTATCTAGGCTGTGTACCTAGGCTGTGTACCTAGGCTGTAACAGAGTATCAGGACTGTTGGAGTGTTGGTGAGTAGTTGGACTGTTGCTGTTGGAGTGTTGGAGAGTTGGAAGTGTTGTATTGTAATAAAGAAGTTACCTCTAGAAGTGTCTCCGGAACCCGTTACATTTGGCGTCAGAAGTGGCTATGGAGACAAGAAGTAAGCCACGTACCTTCAGTCCTCACGGCGATGTCGAGGAACAAGCAGCGATGGGGCGGCCAACGCCGGCTGACAGCGACGCTGCACCGCCGGCTGAACAGCTGTCTGCTCCGCCGACCGTCCCCTCTCCAGCGTCGGGAGCAGCGATGGAGGAGGCGCTGCTTCGCCTCACTGAGCTGCTCCACGCCACCGTCTCCATCCTGGACGACATGCGTCGCTCACAGGCGGAGACAGGAGGGAGAGAGGCGGCGCAGCGGCCGCGCCATTCTGCCGGCTCCAACACAAAGATGGCAGCCGTTCCCACCGCAAATACATCCGGGTGTGTCGTCACTTCTGCCGGGGAGCAATGGCCGCTGGAAGAGACATCACTTCTGGGCTCAGCGCTGTCCAACCGAACAATGCCGCGTCATCAGCGCTGCGTCCCTCACCGCCGGGTGACAGCTGTCTGCAACCTAGCATACCGCGTCATCAGCGCTGCGACCGGACAGTGAGGACGCCATTCTTACTGTAACCGGCGCCAGGCCTGGCACATCGACCGACACGCTGGTCGCCGCCTTTGCTGCTCTGACCAAAGCTTGGAGGTCGGGAGACCAGGCCCCTAAATTTCGTACATTTACACGCTCCGGATTAATGATTTTTTTTTGACATTCTCTTCGTTGTCGTCGGGGAGTCGTGATTGTTGTTGCGTAAACTGTGTGGAGCTTCGCTCGTGAGTGTTGTCAATGTGTGCGAAACTTTGCTTGTGATTGTTAACAATGTATGGTTTGTATTGAGCTTTGTTCGTGATTGTTAATGTATAGCTTGTGCTGTCATTGTTAACGATGTATAGACTGTATGGGGCATTTATCTTGAGATGGTGACATGCTGCCAAGGATTTGGAATTGTCATGCTGGCTCTCAAATATCTTGGGGTGCAGATCCTGACCAGGATGGCCCAGCGGGTGTTGCGTATCTAACACGAGAGTTGTGGTCCCGTCATGCTATGGCTGACGGCTTGACCTGACAGCCCGGAGATAGAGACACTCCGTGGCATGTCTAGCCTAGTGGGCTGTGTGCTCACATGGCTCGGAGAGTGTGGTCCGGTCATGCTATGGCTGACGGCTTGACCTGACAGCCCGGAGATTGAAACACTCCGTGGCATGTCTAGCCTAGTGGGCTGTGCGCTCACATGGCTCGGAGAGTGTGGTCCCGTCATGGAGTAGCTGACGGCTTGACCTGACGGCCCGGAGGTTGAGACCCTCCGTAGTGCGTCTGGAGCAGTAGGCTCGCCCTGACGGCCCGGAGATTGAAACACTCCGAGGCGCGTTGAAACAGTGGGCTGGAGATTCGTGGTGTTCAGGTGTAGTTGTCCCGTTACGTTGGGACTGTATCCCTCAGTTGTTAGGGTGCATGTTGTGCAGGGAGTGAACGATGGGTCGTCTCAGCTCGGTCGGTACAGCTATATGCTGCGATGCGAGTCTTGGAGAGAGATTGGGTCTCAGCTCGGTCGGTACAGCTATATGCTGCGATGCGAGTCTTGGAGAGAGACTGGGTCGTCTCAGCTCGGTCGGTACAGCTATATGCTGCGATGCGAGTCTTGGAGAGAGACTGGGTTGAAGCCCCCGATATGGCCGACGCGTGCTACTGGTTGTGATGCCGCGTCGGAAAGGCGGTGGGGTGGTAACACGGAAATTCCCCCCCGATATGGCCGACGTGCACAGTTTTAGGATGGAGGCGCCACATTGGAAAGGCGGGGGGTGCTAACGGTTGACATGTAATGTCGGTGGTGGTCCTCATTGAGGGCTGCTGGGACGCAAGCACGGGATGCCTTTTGGAGATGCGGTTCGTGCGTGCGGCCACCATTTATGGACAGGAGCAGGCAGATTTGTTTGTGTCATGTCAATTATATATATATATATTTTAAATGTAGATACTGGAGCAGCCCTGAAATGCGACTTCTTTGCCCAGTACATGGGTCGGCCCTGAAGTACGACTTCTCGACCCGGGACGTAGACAGACGTCCAGATTAGTGTGTGTAGAGGGATGCTCGACATGTTGGTCTTCGCCTTCTCTCCACCTGACGGATGGGAGGTTGGCAGGGTGGTGTGGAACCCTGCCATCCATGCGGTGGTTGTGCATCCAACGCGTCGGAATCTGTATATTTGTTGTTGTTAATTCCCCGTTTTCTATGCGGATCCCGAGGAGGGCTAGGTGTGCCGCGGGTCGTTTGTTCACGTGTCATTGCTTCACCTTTTTGTTGATTGATGCTTGTATATAGTGTAAAGTTGTACAGGTTGGTTATGGTATTTATGGTTGCTTTCTTGTTCTCTTTTCTTTTCCTGTTGAGGCTCGCGTATTTTTTTTCTCTCTCTCCCTTTCGTTAATTTAAACTTTCTAATTATTGACAGCCGGGACGGCTGGAGGCTACGTAGAGGGGGGTAATGTAGTGACATAAGAAGGGAGGGGCTGCTGGGGGCTCTGCGACCCCAGGCGGGTCCAGACGCTTAAGCCTCTTGGCACCAGGCGTGAGTTCCCAGGCTGGTCAGACGCTTAAGCCTCTTGGCGTCAGGCGTTGAGTTCCCAGGCGCTTAATCCCCTTGGCGCCGCCAAAGGGGGGGCTGTGTGTGCTCTGTGGGATATCTGGGGGCGCACACGGCCCCACCCCTCGTTGGGGACTGGGCATAAAAGCGGAGCTCCCTGGACGATCAGGGCCAGTCGTAGCTCAAGACCCAAGACCCAAGACCAGCCATCGGAGGACCCTGGGATGCTGTGAGAGCCAGTGGTGGGACTCTGGAACTCCCGACTCTACGACCTTGTGAGGGCGAGTTCCAGAGCGTAGCCAGAGTAGAGTATCTAGGCTGTGTACCTAGGCTGTGTACCTAGGCTGTAACAGAGTATCAGGACTGGTGGAGAGTTGGAGTGTTGGAGAGTTGGAGTGTTGGACTGTTGGAGAGTTGGAGTGTTGAATCGTAATAAAGAAGTTACATCTACAAGTGTCTCCGGAACCCGTTACACATCGATAACCCACGTGTTATGGGTAAGCCGTTTGTGAGATCAAAACGACTTTGTAGTTGTTATGCCTCTGTCAAAAATAAATGCAAGCCCGATGCTCAATTCCACATGCACCTTGCCACGTGTGTTTCAGCTCCGATAGAGTGTACCATTGTCAACGGCAAAATGTAGCCGAGATCTTACAATGACCTTTCATTTTTGTTCTATAATAATTGTAATTCTTTGGCATCAACCTCAAATGAGACCCTATTCTCAGTGCAACACTATGGGGAAATCCACATGTTGCTTCATATCCACCATGCATTTTGGTTCTCCTGTAAATAAACAAGACAAGGAAGCCTTCAGAATACATTAAGTTCGAGTACTTCTGAAGGGGCAGAGGCTGCAGCATGGACACTGTGCAGGAGAAACTACTAATAAAGTGTAGTGATAGGTTTTTACCCTTTCAACTGTTACAAAAACTGACACCTTTATACAAGGCATCATGTTTGCAATAACCGCAACACAAGCAGTCAAAATGCGTTCTATTGCAATTTTATTCCAAAAAGCTAAACTTTTCTTGTCAATGGTGCTCTCATCCACGGGTCTTGCTATAAATGGAATTCAGTTACCCGCAGATTACCCGAGGGGATTGCAGATAACGTGGGCCGAAAGTAAGAGAAGAGTCCATACTGTGCCACTCTGGGTGACGTTTAAAGCACCTGTAATCAAATATGTGGTTGGACAATAATTGTTCTCCTGCGCAGCATTGCGATTCAATTCGGGATGGGCTTTTAGTGGTGTCTAACTCCACGGGAATCGATGGTTAAATACATCGAGAATAGGGTTTCCCCTTTTTTCTGGCAACAAAACCAGCCGTGCTAAGATGTTAAAACACCAAACTGAAACCTTTTACAAGGAATCATGTCACTGCATTAACCACAATGCTTGTGGTCAGAATGCAAACAAAAAACAGGCTCTGATTATAATAGATGCATTGTTTTTTAAACTGATTGGTCCACACCAGAGACAAAATGGCGTCCTTTGGTCTAACACCGTTCTGGGAATTGAATTCAGATGGCTGTGTTCGTACTGAAGTCTGCTCAACACTCCGATGACATTTTTTGGGGGGTTTAATTTAATACATCGATAACCCACGTGTTATGGGTAAGCCGTTTGTGAGATCAAAACGACTTTGTAGTTGTTATGCCTCTGTCAAAAAGAAATGCAAGCCCGATGCTCAATTCCACATGTACCTTGCCACGTGTGTTTCAGCTCCGATGTTTTGCTAAAGACGATGACATCGTCCAAGTAAATTAAACACGAATCCCATTGTAAGCCCGCCAAGACCAGTTCCATTAACCACTGAAAAGTTGCCGGCGCAGAATGTAAGCCCATCGGCAAGCGGTTAAATTGGAAAAGGCCGTGCGGTGTACGGAAAGCCGTCTTAGGTTTAGATTCGTCATCCAGAGGAAGCTGCCAGAATCCAGAAAGTAAATCCAGGGTGGAAAAGAATCGCGCCCCCGCCAAGGCATCAAGCGACTCATCCATTCGAGGAAGCGGGTACGCGTCGGCTACTGAAATTTTGTTCAACCGGCGAAAGTCGACACAAAACCGCAGTGAGCCGTCGTGTTTTTTCACCAAAACGATCGGTGCGCCCCACGGGCTGTTGGAAGGAGATATGATATCGGCGGCTAGCATGTCGTCAACGGCCGATTTGACATGATCCTTTTCGGCGGGACTCAACCGAAAGGTATTTTGGCGGATTGGCGCGCTGTCACCCGTGTCAATATGGTGTCGCAGCAATTTAGTACAACCAATATCAAATTTGTGTCGACTAAAAACGTCGGCAAACTCCTTCAGGAGAACTCGCAGGCTCTCACGCTGTGAGTCGGACAGGTCCACTGATCCCGCGCAAAGCGCATCCAGCCATCCGTCATCACAGTCCGAATGTGGTGGCGACGGAGGATCGGTGCTCACCTGACCCACGAGAGGTTCCTCATAGGGTGCCGGTGTTGCGTGTGCAAGCACGGTCCCTTGAGGAACCACGGCCGTTCGCGATCCCACATTAAGGACTGCAATGAAGGGGTCCCCATCCCCTTTCACCATGGTCTGAGCCGCTAGCAAATCGGGTCCATTGACCCCGGCTCGAGATGGTCCCAACAAGACCCCCCGATCCGCAACCCCTTCAGCAAACGGCCGACGCAACCTAAGAGGGACGAGCATCTGAGCCCCCGGGGGTACGCGCACAGTTTTTGCCACGAGCGCCTGCACGGTCGCAAACGCCCGACGCTCCGTGGCGGGGGAAGACAAAAATGTAACACGTCGGCCCGACGGGAGCTCGATGCACCCCTGGTCGATCAAGATACGAATGGGCATTTTGGCCAAGAAATCCGTCCCCAACAGGCACGGAACCGCCAGTGAGGAGGAAACCAAAACAGGCCGGATAATTTAATGTCTCCAATGCAAATTTTGGCGCGGATTTGCCCAATGATGCCCAGCGAGCCCCCGTTAGCAGCATAGCATGGCACGTCAGCGGGGAGCAAGGGACGACTTTGAACGGGAAGGATGTTATAAATCAAATCAGATATAATGGTCGCCGATGCTCCTGTGTCAATTAAAATCCGCACCTCTACCCCATCAATATGACCGACCACGACCGACGATCCCGCCGACGCTGCAACGACACGATGGGCGAGCTCCGACCACTGACCCGGTTGGAGCGCTCGCCGCATTTCAGAACAATCCGACGCAACGGCCGTCGATTTGCGAGCCCTGTTCGTTTCAGCGCGTGAGTGTGTGTCGGATGTGTGCATGGGCCAAACGTGTGAGGTGCCACGACTCGCCGTATTTCTCTGCTGGAGCTTGGGTGGAGACGGCGCGGCGTCCTGACGAGGTGTCGCCCCGCGCTGACGGGGAGCCCGGCATCCTGAAGCAACGTGGCCTTGAAGGCCACAGTTGTAGCAGCGTGTGAGCGCCCCAGATGGCCTGGGCTGCTCCTGGCGGCTCGGTCCGTTCCGAGCCTGTGGTCCCGCCGATCTCCATTCCCCCCGCCGCTCCACCCCGCAGACCTCCTCCGATGGGAGGGTGGTAGCCGCCATGGCATGGCCGGCCACCCCCTTGGCGGCCTTGCGACGCAGGGACCGCAAGCCCCCGTGGATGTGGCGCGCGACCAGCAAGGAAGACATCTCTGTGTCGTCTTGAGCCAAGACGGCGACGTCCAGCTCGTCCGCGAGTAGCAACAGCTTTTCAGCCACCATAGCGTCCACTCCCTCCTCGTCCATCCGCGGAAAAGCTGCCTTCGCCAGGGCCAGGAGAGCCGTCCGGAAGGCCTGAGGCGATTCGTTGGCGCCCCGATGACGATCGTGGAACAGCTGCCTGCAGTCCGAAGGCGGGCCGTAGACAGCTGACAGCAGCTGCAGCGCCAAGTGCAGCGTGGCGCGCTTTTCCTTAGGCGCCGAGGTGAGGGTAGCCAGGGCGTCGTTGTCCAGCATCGCCGGCAGCGCGCGTAGTGCTTCGGCGTCCGTCCAGTTCGCCATCTCCTGATGAGCGATGAACCGTCTCTTGAAGCCGCCCCAGTCCCCGTCCGCGCCCACGAATTCTTTGAGAGGCGGCAGTCGCTGCTGTAACGCGACGTCCGTGGCTGCGGATCACGCTCCGTCGTTCCCAGCAGACGTTACAGTGTGGGCGGGCTGCGAGCATGGCATCGCCGGTCGCTCCGTTGTTGACGCGCTGGCCGGTGTTGATGATGTCACGGCTTGTGCTTGGCCCTCAGCAGTCACCTGACGCGGGCCGGCCCCGCCCTCTGCTCCCACTGTAGTGATGGCGGGAAATTTAACCGCGAGCCGCGTCGGGGTGGCGGGAAATGGCGCCGCGCGTCGGCTGCCGTCGTCGTCCCGCGCAGCCCCTCCAGCCCCCAGCCGCGTGATCTCCTCCAACGTGGCGGCCGCAGCGTAGAGCAGCTCCGCCAGGCGGGAGTGAGCCAGCCGAAGTCCCTCGGCCGACGCATCCTCCCTTCCTGTCGTAGCGGCGCGGGTGTACTCGGCCCCGGCTGCTCCGATCCGACCTCGGCCATCTCTGGTGCCGATTCGGCCGAGATGTCCTCCATCTCCGACTCCCTGGTACGTGTCGTCCCTCGTGTGTCCATCGTTGAACGTCCACTTCTGACCCCAGATGTAGTAAGTATTCAGGAGGCTTTGACGACGGGGTCGGAGGCACACTTATTTATTAACACCAACTTGTGCACAGTAACGGGTACACACAGCACTTAAAGGGGTATCGTCCCCTTCACTCGTCTAACAGGGAGACACAACATCTAACCCCGCTAACCTACGCCCGAGTCCTCCACTACGGAGCTAGGGGAGGCTACCTATCCCAGCCCTGGTCAAGCTGGGATCCCGGCACCCTGAGTCTCCAGACCGGCTCTTATAAGAACGTCAGTCTGGGCTCTCGGGGCCACGCCACCGGCTTGACCTGGTCGGCCCTGACAAGGACAGCGAGCCAGGGGAGCTCCGGGGCCTATTCTAGCTGGTCTTCACTCTTCGCTGGTTAAGCTAATACTCGACCTCGAGCCCTCCTGCTCACCACCTTTTATAGCACTCGGCCCCCGGGAGGGGCCCGTGGGGGATGCAGGTGCGGACGTCGGTGTGAGCACCTCCTCTGTGTACGGCCCTAACCACGCCCCTTGTGTTTGTTAGCCATCCGTGCCCATACACAATTACACCTCTACATATGTAACGTGTGTGTATGTCGTGTGTGTATGTAACGTGTGTGTATGTAACGTGTGTGTGTAGTGTGGTGTGTGTATGTAACGTGTGTATGTGTGTATGTAACGTGTGTGTGTAACGTGTGTGTGTCTGTGTGTAACGTGTGTGTGTGTAACGTGTGTGTATGTAACGTGTGTCTGTGTAACGTGTGTGTGTAATGTGTGTGTCTGTAACGTGTGTGTGTGTGTAACGTGTGTGTGTAATGTGTGTGTGTGTGTATGTAACGTGTGTGTGTATGTAACGTGTGTGTGTGTATGTAACGTGTGTATGTGTGTATGTAACGTGTGTGTGTGTGTAACGTTGTGTGTGTAACGTGTGTGTGTGTGTAACGTGTGTGTGACGTGTGTGTGTGTGTGTAACACGTGTGTCTGTGTGTGTGTCTGTATGTGTGTATCTCTGTGTAGATGTGTGTCTGTATATGTGTCTGTGTAGTGGTTAGCGCTACGCTGCGCTATGAACCTCGCGACCCGGCTTCGATTCCCGCTCACGGCCAGCAGCAGTGACGATTATCTGAACCGGTCCAAGGCCTCCCCTAGGTCGACTCAGCCTCAAATGAGTACCCGGTGTCATGGTGTGCAGTAAACATCGCTAGCACTGGGGAGACAAAGGCGGTCGGACGTGGTGCTGGCCACCAACCCCCTCGTGGACCGGCCTTCATAGGTGCTTCTCGCTAACAGCACTTGCCCCAGCAGTCTGTGAAGGCTACACGGTGGGGGATCTTTGTCTTTGTATCACCACACAGGAGTCACGGAGCTTTCGAGGCTCCAAGCCACGTGGGGAGCCAGAGCGTCAGGTGGTGCCACTCGCAGGTGAGACTCCGGTGACTATAAAGTCAAACCTCGGTATACGACCACTTTGGAATACGTCGAATTTGGTACGCGTCGTGTTTTGACGAGAAAAAAAATTTCTTGGATACGACGTCTTGCTTGAGATACGACGTCTTGCTTGGATACGACACTTGCTTGGGATACGACGTCTTGCTTGGGATACGATGCCTTGCTTGGGATACGACACCTTGCTTGGGATACGACGTCTTGCTTGGGATACGACGTCTTGCTTGGATACAACATCTTGCTTGGATACGACATCTTGCTTGGGATACAACGTCTTGCTTGGGATACGACGCCTTGCTTGTATACCTTGTTCACGACTGAAACAAGCGCCGCTCCTCAGTCACAGCGTTGTGTGGACGCTGTGCGGGCCAGTGGTGGGACTCTGGGACTCCCGGCTCTACGTCCGTGTAAGGGCGAGTTCCGAGGAAGCCAGAGTCTAGACCCGCACCTTGGCTGGGTCGGGTCAGGTAGCCTCCCCTAGGGTAATTGTAGCCGGAGGACCCCAGAGCGTAGCCAGAGTAGTGTATCTAGGCTGTGTACCTAGGCTGTGTACCTAGGCTGTGTACCTAGGCTGTGTACCTAGGCTGTATCCCTAGGCTGTGTCGCTAGGCTGTGTACCTAGGCTGTGTCGCTAGGTTGTGTACCTAGGCTTTGTATCTAGGATGTGTACCTAGGCTGTGTCCCTAGGCTGTAACAGAGTATCAGGAGTGTTGGAGTGTTGTATTGTAATAAAGAAGTCACCTCTACAAGTGTCTCCGGAACCCATTACATTTGTGTTGACGGTGATGGTGGTGGTGTCACATTACAGGAGGCGTGCGCACTGCGTCTCTACCCCCCCCCCCCCCCCACCGGACAAGACGCTGCGAGAGGCTTCAGAAGGAGTCCGAGTACCGCGATGGAGAGAGGAGAGGGGAGACGGAGGGATGGGGGAGGAAGGAGAGGACCAGCGGGTGACGGAGGTCGAATGAGGGGAGAGGGGGAGAGGCGGGGGGCGAGAGAGACCCGGCCAGGCAGAGGGGAGAGCGAGCGTTGGCCCGGCGAGTAGCGAGGGAAAGAGAAGCTGCGGACAGGGCCATTGGTGCCGGTGGCAGGGGTGGAGGTCAGGAGGCAAGACAGAGACCGCCAGGCGAGATGCTCAGGCAGAGAGAGGAGGGCGCCAGGATGAGAGACGTCGGACAAATGGACGTGGACAGGTGGAGGGCGGATAGAGGGGGCGGGGAGGCCGTGAGGGGTAGAGAGCGAGAGGGAGCGATGCGGGCGAGAGGAGAAGGAGTGAGACAGAGGGGTGGACATGGTGGGGGGGAGGTGGGGGGGAGGGGAGAAGGGGGGGAGCGAGGGGTGGACATGGAGGGGGGAGGTGGGGGGGAGGGGAGATGGGTGGGAAGCGAGGGCCAGGGACCAGTTGAGGCAAAGAGTGGTACAGATGGGCGGAAACATGGGCTTGGCGCGAGCGATACGGAGGGTTCTCGGATGGACATTCGAGGTGAGGGATCCGCGCGATGGCGGTTAGCTGCCGAACACGGCACAGCCCGAGTTGGATTCCCGCTCACGGGAACAACAAGCCGATGTTCGCGGTTTTTTTCCGACTCTCTGAGTTCCATGACCTTGTTAAATGTCTTTAACATTCACAGGCTGAATGTCTCACTAACACGGCTGCTCCTCCCTTCGTTGTTTAATAGGCTGAATGTGTCTCATTCACACGGCCGCTGCTGCGGGAGTTACATTAACACATTGACACGCTAATCTCTAGCAATGCAATGGCCAAGGTATAGCCGGCTTTGTGATCTTACACTGACTTGCAAATTCTATCTCTAGCCCCGCCCACGTACCCTTGGGTTGTACCCATCTCACACCGATAGAACCTCTGGCTGCAGTAGCTCTCTCGCTGTATGTCTTCCTGCCTCAGCAGTCCGCCTGCTGCATTTGTTTCACCTGAAGACAACTGCTCGTGTTGCCGTCGTGATTTAAAAAAATATTTTTCTACCCACGTCACTTTTACCAAAAGACCCAGAGAGTATGATTCCTGCAGTCACGAAAGCTCTAAGTCAAGATTTCACGTAGATAGGTTTTAATAAATAAACAAAAAAACTACGACGTTTCCGTCGTCATCAGGATCGCTTGTGTTGCGATCGAAACGTCGTAGTTTTTATTTTATTATTTATTGAACCTATCTACGTGACTTTACCGAATGACCCAAACAATATAAATCCACTTCCGTTACAAAATCACCTTCGCCTCAAACACGACCGCCTGTTTGTGTCTACGTTGAACTTTTTTCGCACTCTACGTAGCCAACAGTGTTGCATTGTGGGTTGCGAGTAGGTGCAGGTGTCATGGCACGAACGCACGCTTCTAATTGGTGAAGGATCCATGAGTTAAATATTGAACCCAATATGTCATTGATTCTTACAACAAATGCCGTGTATTTAAAATGTGTATTTTGCTGGTCTCATTGCTGGAATTGATGGGCATGTCTGCTGTTGAGTACAATAAAAACGAATTTCATTCAGCGGTGAATTTAGACTGGACGTGATTAATCCATATTAGAGTTTCGTTGGGTTAGATAGCAAACATATGAATGTGTCGTCAAACCCGCCACCACTGTCCATGACACGCCAGAGGTCGCAAACGGGTTTTGATTCCTTACCTGTACCCGGCCGCACCAGGGTCGCAAACGGGTACCCGTATCCGTACCCGGCCGTACCCGTACCCAACCCGTACCCGGCCGGGTACGGGTAGGGTACGGGTATCGGGTACCTGATTGCGACCTCTGGGATGAAGCCATGTTGCAGGCGCGGGTGGGTTGATTCTAGGAACTTGAATCGTGAGAAGAGACAAGACGTTGCGAAATGAGTGACAAACGGTGACTCACCAGTGACTCACGGCCTACCCGTACCCATACCCGGCCGCACCAGGGTCGCAAACGGGTAACCGTACCCATACACGGCCGGGTGTTGCGCGAACCTACGATTCTTGAACGCAGTCGATCCAACCAGCTACCATCAGGCCCCCACGGGCTAGTGGAGATAGGTACCCCAATTCAGGGGATGGCAGGACGCCCCTCTTTTCCAGTGGATCTATATTGCGCCCTATTGATACTCATTTGGCCTTTCTGTTGTGAGTACCTTTGAGTGAAAGGATAACCAAAGGTCATCGGCAGTTTTAAGAGGCATCGTGACAGATGCAGCCTCGATGGTTCGCCCGGCCCTCTACGCCGTGGATGTCCAAGATCGGCAGACACCGCTCCATAGCTAACCGAATATATAATTCTAGATGCGGTGCCAATCTTGTACCGCGCTAACTTCCACGTATCTTCCAGACATAGCTCGCTTTCGGGTGACCAATAAGGAATGGTCCCGCCAAAGCAAAAGACGGCTTTTGATTATAATTCAGTGAAAGATACTATTATCAAATCGGTAAAAAACCCCTTTTAACTCACTAGCCTCATAATCACGGTTCTCAAAAGGGGAATTGATTACTGGAACGGGTGTCTTGGTATATAGACAGCTGGTTCAGCTCTGCTGCCCGTTTATTAACAAGTGTTCGTCCAGGGTACAGTGATCAACACGCTAGAGCCAGTAATCCTCCGGATATGAAAAACGAGACTCGTTCTCCGGAAGTGTCGGCGGCATCCGTTTCGTTCGGGTGGATGAGGTGTTGCAGGAGGTAGTCACGCGGACTGGATAACCACCCCATCTGACCGTGACTTTGACATGGCCCATGGCACCTGCAATACCCTGCAATGAATTAGATAGAAGTCCAGTACGCAGCGGTCCTGAGGTCCTCAATCTATAAAGAACACTGCCGGAAACCCTACCAGCCAGATTTCCTTCCAGCCACAATTCACATCCTAAGTCAATCTTGCGTCGAAGATAGAAGGCTGATGTGACTGCCCCAGCCTGTGTAGCCGGTAGATGTATTGCATCGCAGAACATGCGGTGGGGTGCTCGGCCTATTTCTAAAGTCCATCCCGCGACGGCGCGCCTATTAGTGCCGAGGAGCTGCGGAGTATAAATGATCTGGCAAGTATGGTCCGCAACGTAGCGGAAACCGACAAGGATCCAGCCAAAGACCTTGTTAGTCAGAACTAGGATTGTTGGTTGTCGCCTCACGTCTCGGTTACTTGAATTCAAGTACGCCATGTGGGTGTCCGACAATATAACGTGAACTCCCTAGCCAGAGCTCTGCGTGAACGTGTGTACTGCTGCGATACAATTTGATCGCAGGTCATATTCTAAGGGTCTTCACTAAAAGGCGACTTTTGGATGGCGCTCGATTCCGAACTCCCGTGCCACCACCTAATGATTCTGCAGGCCTAATGGCCCACGCTGCCAGCTCGTCTAGGCGCACTAGGTCAAAGCGCAGGTGGCCTGTACCTAGATCGGCCCTCGGGCTGTGGACCCAATCAAAGCGTAATGATACTCTCACTACTGTAATACCAGGTAAGAGGACTTCCAACCTAACACCTTTACACGCAAGTCCAGAAATATTACGGTAACCGTTGAACAAAGTTTTCCTAGCGGGTGTGGATACCAAGCTGGCATACGTGCCCGCCACGACCTAGGTTAGACTCTAAGGTTTATAGTAGCACCGAAAATAGAGGTGAGATCTCAAGTCATAGGAATGCCATGGTATAACTCGTACCAAGGCCTAAAGAACAAGTCTGCGTGAAGTCAGTGAGCGATCACCTAATTGGTGAACCACCGTCTGACCTCTATACGTTCCTTCGTATGCCACCGTTGTCACACACGGTTTGGATGTGAAGTCGGCTACTGTGAGGCCGAGTAGAAACATCACCAGCCTAAGTATATTTGGAGCAGTCGCTCGACAGGGGTGCTAACCGCTCGGAAGTGGGTCCCGCTTAACCTCTCATAGATTCGTCTTTCTCCAATAGTTAAAGAATGTATGTCTAGAAATTCCTATCGACTGCCTGGCTTTATACCCCTCGACTTGCTCCAGATGATATAGGAGGCTTAGAATAACTGCTGTGCTACGGTCAATTTGGAACGAGTCTTCGCCGGTTAATCAGTTCATGGGTGTATGGTTCACCGGGGGAAAGCGCGCGTGGGTCTCTTATCCTCAGTTTACTCTTGCATCATAACGAATCCCGAGTGCATGGCGATTGCTCCGACGTTTGCTGGTCACATATTTTGATACGCTTGGCGCGACGTCACCGCCCGCTTAGACCTGCCCCCCCCGTTGTCCCTTGAGGAGTACACACTGGCAACCTCACCCGGTTAGTCCACTTCTAGAGTGTTTCACTTACCAGAAGCCCGAGAACTATGCGGACCCATTCGTTTCTCACAGTTGGGACAGGGTTCGCATTGAGACGTACCGTCGGCGGAACTCGTGTGGACGCAGGGAAGCAACGGATCCGTTCTGTGCATGGTAGGAGGTTGGTTGGGGAGATAATATATGCGTGCCGTGCTCGGGCAGCTCGCTACATATCCGGGTCTATAACACGTTCAGTACATCTAACCCTGTAATTGCATCTCCCTCGCTTACAGTCCGTAAGTACTAGTTATCAGTCTGGAATCAACTACTACATGGGCAGCCTACCGAGATCAGGCCGAGCTTGTAGGGATAGCTATGGATACAAATTATCGCTGCGACCGTGCAGAAGCTTGTCGCGTTATCGCGGAGTGAAAACGAATCAATTCAACCGCGTACAGGCCTTTTACATAATAGGAGGTGATACCACGGGACCATTATATTCTACTGTTGCAATGCCAAAGGATCAAATACCCTCAGGACAAGCCCGCGCAGCGCCATTTTAACTCAAGTAATTTACGGATTATCCTTTCAGAAGAGGTAAGTATCTGTGTCTCATACTACAGATCTCGATAGTACTTTTACTTGAGGAGCTATGTTATTATGGCCCCACTCATGCGCCTAATCTTGCATTTCTTAGTAGATTAGTTTCCACGTCCGGGCGTTCTCTGTCAATTCTACACACTCTAGCGGGAGATTCTCTCTTTGGCCTTTTGTCCGTCGAGTAAGGATCTAGACTTAGCGCATATGTACGACGAAGGTAGTTGTCCGTCCACACCACAGAGCCAGTACAGCTCACCTATATAATATAGGTAAGGGCACCTAGTCGTCACGCAAGCTGTTGCAGGTTATTCACTGCACTACCTTACATGTTATTTTGGATTAACCCCGACACCAACCGCGCCGTAATCGTCTTGTGCCCACCTCAGCCTGGCCGAGCAGTAGAAAATCTCCACACTGTAGTCCCTTCGCAGCTTGGCATCAATCACTGACCCTTCTTGTGAGACCAATTATTCAAACTTGACAATCTTAACGCGTTTCCCTCGGCTTCTATTTCCAAGGTCGTGGACATAATCTGAGGCGCTAACATATTTAGAGTCTTGCCTCCGACGATTGACAGGCAGTGGAGCTGTCGATACCCGTCTCGCGACGTAGCCAGCACCCGCAAAGGAATAGGTAGTGGAGATGAGTTCGTTAGATTATCAAGATAAACAAGTTGCCTTATTATATATGGCCAATTCCGAATACCTTATTTTGATAGTCCAGACTCAATATGGTAGGTTATAGTACATACCACGCATAGCTCCGCCATATGAGCTGCCTAAAAATATATAGTGAGGTAACTATGTGATGGGCTACAATCGAGAGAGCTTATTTTGAGATTACTGCCAACGTGGGTGTTTTATTGGGTTTGACCGAGGAGGAATACCAGTACGGCTAGTGCCAAGGCGGTGGCCATCTCTGCCTACCACTGATACATGGTCCACATAGTTAATGCAACGGCGTTCCGGATTTGCAAGTTTCGTTTTGAACACTTTACTATACTCGATTCACCGTTCGCGTAAACGAGGACCTCAGATGACAGCACCCTCTAATCCGGAATCCTACAGGGAGGGTCTCGTTACACACGACATAACGTTTGGAGTACACCGGGACGGGCATAGGTCCGTAAGGAAACAGCGGGAGAATATACTACCACGTTTGAACCCACTAGGATCTTGAAGAGTTTCCCAGATAGCTGGTCAACACGCTCGCCAGGACCTTCGAAGTGGGTTATTGGACGGCCATCACGGCTAGTAGCCCTGTGAGAAGAACATAATTGTGAAAGGAGAACGCTGATAGTGTGATAGAGATAAACGCGAACTAAAGACACGGTCCTAAATGCTATTGGCAACTCCCCGTTAATGCCCTAACTCCACACCCGCACTGTCCGGAGAGTTGTTTGTGTGTCCGTGCTGTGGTCCTGAGTCCGCTACCGTTCAGTTGCGGTTTAAAAAACTGGAAACGTAAGGCTCTTCAATATGCCACTAATTGCCTGGTCGCGAAGATCAGTGGACCCGATTTGGGTGATCGTAGTCCGCTGACGCGAACCCTACGAGTTGCACCTTAAGAAATTCGGTAGTAGGTCGTCGACTCCATTTCGGTTGATACCTGGCACTTTACCATCTGTCATACGAGTGGTATTTATTATCGCGTAAAGGTCCCCGGTTTGCGAACTTGACGCCTCTTGTATGACACCGCAACTTTTTCTTATCAGGGGACAGTATACGCTATTGATAGAGCCACGCCCTTACACGCACGTCCCGCAGGAGGGTTTATCAAGCATATAAAATGGCTCGGAATGACACAAGAATAGAGTGCGCGTGAAAAACTCCTGGCCGAGTTTTTTTGATTACACTTCCGCAATGCCATTGTAGGGACGGAATATGCTCGGTCTTATGGAGTACGGAGAATTGCAAGTGTTTTCGGAAATTAAAGTCAGACCCTTTTGAGACTTGCTATAGCATAAGATTCCCATTCGCTACGCGTATGCAGAAAACCGTTACATGAAACGTACGCCAGATTCGACCGGAACTTCTACTGTTGGTGGAATCCCGCAAATAATTGCAAACTAGCAAGCAAGCGGAGGCTGGGACTTCGACATCGGTGTTACGAGCCACGAATGAGACGAAATCATCGTGGGTTCGGGAGGTGATGCCGATTTGAAATCACTGTGTATTTCGTAGAGATAGGATGGGTTTGACGTTGATCTGTCTTATCTGTTCTCTATCGCGTGTAGGAGCCCCAATTCGATGACGTTTTTCGCATCACTATATCCTCATAATTTCGCGTGGCTCATTTATTTCCAACTAACACCTCACGCCGTGTACAGGAGGCTTTATACCACATCCAAGGCACGTCGTTCGTTTACCGTACGGATTGTTTTCTACCGGGCTATGTAAGTGTACGACAACACGGTATCTGTCGACGTCCTGAAGGTATGTTCACTACGTCCTCTCCAACCGGAAATATGCGTTTGCCGATCTTCTGCGTTGGTGAGAATCCATACTTTACCCCTAGACGACATCTGTATATACCGGACGCTAGCCTGGCATAGTGAGATGACTCAATTCGTAATTGCTTTTTGCTCTGCCGAGTCGTTTTTTAAATAGCCCCAACGTACAGGTCGGTGTAGCGAAGCTTAGTTAATGGCACTAGAACGGGTGCTCAGCAGATGATTAAAAGATGAGCCAGAGACGAACGCTTCCTTGGGGTCTCCTAGGCAAAACCTCGCGCCAAAACAGAATCACCCTCGACAGAAGACATAGCACAATACCCACATCAAAACTAAGCCATGTCACGTCCTTAGCCTCACAGCCCATGGAATTGCGTTAGTGGTCACCGCCTCAAGCTCTGCTACGCTTGTTAGGCGGGGGGTATCCGCCGGCCAATGTTCCCAATGCAGGCGGGAGCTACTTGGGTGTTAACTAAACGTTAGTTCTAGGAATATTTCGTGTGGTTCACAGGGTTCCAGCAAATCAGAGTTGCCCCCCGCGCCGCTCGTTGGATCTTTAGGAGGGCCCGACTACACAATCCCGGATCCCGAAATGGTATCGTAGTTAAGTACTGACGGGTTAAGTAATGTCCTTAAGATCACCGGAGCG
>NW_024705885.1:0-2849 GCF_018977255.1 Callorhinchus milii | reverse complement strand
AGAACAGGTCTGTCGGGGAGACAGACCTGTTCTTCACCTGAGGACGGCTGCTTGCGTTGTGGCCGAAACATCGTGAGAATTATTTTATTATGTTTTATTTTTATTATTTTATTATTTCCCTTCTACGTGACGACTTTACCGAAAGAACCAAGAAGAAGAAGAAGACCCTGGACCCCAAGCCGCCGACATCCTTCTGAGGGCCGGGGCTCAGTGCGGTGCCAGTGGTCGTGGGGCTAGGACCCTGAGGTTCCCTCGGCCTGATGTCCTTGTGAGGGGAAGGCCAGGTCCGGACGGGCCAGTGGTCAGGGACCCACCGGGTCAGCGGTGGGTCCGCCTCCCCTAGGTCTAGCCACCAAACTCACCACCACACTGACCACCACACTCACCACCACACTCACCACCTGCTGCTGTTGGAGCTCTCCTTCTTGTCCTCCTCCTTCACCTCCTTCACGTTCTCCTTCACTTTCTCCTTCACTTTCTCCTTCAGCTCCTCCAGATCCGTCACCTCCTCCCACGTCTCCCCTCTGCACCTGCTGGGTCTCCATAGGACCTCATCGATCGTGGCACCACCGTCATCGCCATCATAGCGCACAGACGCCCTCCTTGCCAGGCCCACTCCACCCTCCCAAACCAGCCCACATCCTGGCCCAATCATGTCCACCTCTCCTCCTCCTTCAGCTCCACCAGATCCGTCAACTCCTCCTCCATCTCCACCTCCTTCAGCTCCACGATCCGTCACCTCCTCCACCTCCTCCTCCTCCTTCAGCTCACCAGATCCGTCACCTCCTCCTCCATCTCCACCTCCTTCAACTCCACCAGATCCGTCACCTCCTCCTACATCTCCCTACTGCACCTGCTGGAGTCTCTGTAGCACGTCATCGATCGTGGGATCACCATCATCATCATAGCCACTACCACCACCTCCACCGCACCACCACCATAGTCACTACCATAGCCGCCACCAACACCACCATAGTTACCGCGCCACCTCCGCCGCCACCACCGTAGCCACCACCGCTATAGTTACCGCCGCCATCACCATCATAGGAGCACAAGGCCCCTCCCCGGCAAGCCCACGCCACCCTCCCCAACCCGCCCACATCTGGCCCAGGCATCTTCACTACCTCCTCCCCTTCCTCTCTGAGGGTCGCCACCTCCAGCCCCCCTCATCTCCTGCTCTGCCTCCTCCACCTCCTCCTGCATCTCGTCGTGCTCTGAGGGGCACCTGGCAGAGAGACAGAGAGACACACACTTCAAACATACAGCAGCTACAGCAGCAGCAGCAGCAGCCGTCGTCAGGGTCAGGATCAGACTGCAGGGCAAGTGCTGTTAGCGAGTAGCAGCAGCAGCACTTGTGAAGGCTACCGGCACTGTGGCACACGAGGGGGTGGGTGGCCAGCACCACGCCGGCCGCCTTTGTCTCCCCAGTGCTAGCGATGTTCACTACTACACAACCGCACCAGGTACTCAGTTGAGGCTCAGTCGACCTAGGGGAGGCCCAGGACCGGTTTCCGATAATCGCCACTGACGGTGTTGGCCGTGAGCGGGAATCGAACCCGGGTCGCCAGGTTCGTAGTGCGACGCAGCGCTGACCACTACACCACCGCTCCCCACACAACACAATCGCTAATCGATACATAGAATCGATCATTGATTGATAGAATCGCCCCCCTTTATTGAACGGTATAAGAATCGATTTATGTTTAAAACCAATCGAGCATTGATTACTAGTGTAGAGGTGTAATTGCATGGCTAGATGTGGGCGAAGCTGGCACGGTGCAACAAACACAAGGGGCGTGTTAGCGGCCGTACAACAAGGGTGCGTCACACCGACGTCCCACCTGTGTACCCCACGGGCCCCTCCTTGGGGGCCAGTCTATAAAAGGTGGTGAGCAGAAGGCTCGAGGGTCGGTATCTAGCTTTAACCAGCGAAGAACGAAGACCAGCTAGTATAGGCCCCGGAGCTCCCCTGGCTCGCTGTCCTTTCAGGGCCGACCAGGCAAGCCGGTGGCGTGGCCCCGAGAGCCCAGACGATATGAGCCGGTCTGGATGACTCAGGGTAGCCGGGATCCCAGCTTGAACCAGAGCTGGGAAGGATAGCCTCCCCTAGCTCCCGTAGTGGAGGATGGGCTGGTTAGCGTCTAGATGTGTGTTCCTGTGACGAAGGGGATCCCTTGTAAGTGCGTCGTGTACCTGTATAACTGTGCCAGTTGGTTGTAATAAATAAGTGTGCCTCCGACTCCTGTCGTCAAGCCTCCTATATACTTACTACATCTGGGGTCAGAAGTGAACGTCCAACGATGGACACACGAGGGACGACACGTACCAGGGAGTCGGAGATGGAAGACGCTCGGCCGAATCGCCACCAGAGATGGCCGGGTCGGAATCGGAGCAGCCGGGGCCGAGTACAGCCCGCGCCGCTACGACAGGAAGGAGGGATGCGTCGGCCGAGGACTTCCGGCTGGCCACTCCCGCCTGGCGGAGCTGCTCTACGCTCGCGGCCGCCAGCGTTGGAGGAGATCACGCGGCTGGGGGCTGGAGGAGCTGCGCGGGATCGACGACGGCAGCCGACGCGCGGCGGCACTTTCCCGCCACCTCGACGCGGCTCGCGGTAAATTTCCCGCCATCACTACAGTGACGAGCGAGGGCGGGGCCGGCCCGCGTCAGTGCTGCTGAGCGCCAAGCACAAGCCCGTGACATCATCAATCCGGCCAGCGCGTCAACAACGGAGCGACCGGCGATGCCATGTGCAGCCCGCCCACACTGTATCATCGCGGGAGCGACGGAGAGCGATTCTGCAGCCACGGACGTCCGCTTACAACAGCGTCTGCCGCTCTTAAAGAATTTGT
>NW_024705884.1:0-20974 GCF_018977255.1 Callorhinchus milii | reverse complement strand
AAGGCAGTCGGTCATTGTTATTTGTACGTATTGGCGGTACACCGTGCAGCATAGCAACACACCGGGTCCTCGTAACACAGTCCTGACGATGTGATTATTATCAGAGCGTGTTTGTTTCGCGTGATCACCACAAGTACGCGTGGTTAATGCAGTAACTTGATTCCTTGCAAAAGGAATAATCTATCTGGTGTTTGAACATCTTATCGCCTCCTGTTTTATTGCCAGAAAGGGTAAAACCGATTCTTATTTTTCATACTTTGATTCTGGCAAAAAGGTCCCATGATATAGCTGCTCACCCCGAGCTATAGATGCTCTTGACACTGCATTGTCTTTGTACCGGTCGCCTTTTGGTGTTGTTCTCTGGTCTGACACTGGTGAGACTAGGCCATGAAGAAGGCTGTCTCTGGGGTAGACCAATCAGTTTCAAAGACAATGATTAAATATTATCAAATACGTTAAACGCGTGATGTTGATTCTACATGTGGAGCGAAAACCCGGAGGACCGGGAGAAAAATCATCGCGACCACGGGGAGAGTGAACATGCAAACTCCAAATACACAGCAGGCGTCAGGGTCAGGATCGAACACACGACCTCCTGTAGACCAGGAAAGGGAATTCACATCTCACCGGGGAGAGACACACGCAGACTCCAGATATATGACAGGCTTCGTCAGCGTCGGCATCGAAACCACGACCTCCTGTAGACTAGGCGAGGTAGTTAACATCTCACCCGGGAGAGACACACGCAGACTCCAGATATATGACAGGCATCGTCAGGGTCTCCATCGAACCCACGACCTCCTGTAGACCAGGCGAGGTAGTTAACATCTCACCGGGGAGAGACACACGCAGACTCCAGATATATGACAGGCATCGTCAGGGTTGGCATCGAACCCACGACCTCCTGTAGACCATGAGAGGGAGTTAACATCTCGCCACCATGGCGGTCCATGCATGCCACGCTGCTACGACGTTTTGGTCTCATCATTATAATTACTAACACGGTAGAACGAACACCTCAGCCGTGGCAGACCATTGTTATAATTCAGTGGGCTCACATGACATTGACTTCTCCAAGACAGAGGTTCTCTGCAAGCCATCCGGCTACTATGAGAGATTCGTTCATGAGGCCATCCACATATACAAACACAGAGACAATTTCAACTGAGAAGATGGACTCTGGCTCAGCAATCATTGGAAGGACGTAATAAACCATTTCGGATCTTAACTGATTGTGTTCACGTTTTCTCCTCACGAAATGGAGTCTTTGCTCCGCTGCAAGTCTCCTTCTACCACTCTCCCATTGATATATTTCGTTGCTTCCTCTTCGTACCTTTCACGCGACGGTCAATGAGATGGTGTATAGCAGATTGTATAATAAATAAATAGTATAACAGTGTAATGTCTAATATAATGTATAAGGTAATATATAGTATCGTAATTGTATAGTGAATATACAGCAGTGTGGTATACAGTAGGGTGTGTAGAATAATACATAGTCTAATATTACAATGCATAGTCTAAGGTAGTGTATAGTAACGCAGTGTATAATTCAATGTTGGGTTTGTCTATGGCAGTGTATAGTACGGGGTATATGCGTGTGATGTAAGAAAAAAGTTTAGCTGGAGGCATATTATTTTTTTTTGCGACATAGAAGTGTAATGTATAACTTACTGTTAGTACCTCAGCTTATTGGAGAGTATATTGAGTATATTGATTACATTGATGTATTTTATATTTTAGTTTTTTATCGGTTCACTATATGATAGTCATTATATAGTGTAGCGTATACCCAGTTACTTAATGTTAATAGCTCAGCTTATTGGAGAGTATATTGAGCACATTGATTACACTGGTCAACAACAACAAAAAAGATTTCTGGCCTGGACTTTTGCAGCTGTTTTAGACTAGTTTCAGGGTGCCGATTCCAAATCTGATCTCAGATTTGCTCTATCACATCATTTTTAAATCCTTTATATTAAGTTCGCGTGCTTGCGTGCTTGCTTGCTTGCTTAGGACCGTGCAAATCTTTCGGTCGTTTTTTAACCCACTTCCCGTGATCCAATCGAGCTGACATTTTCCACACAGACTCGTTGTGCAGACAATTATTGTTCGTGAAAAAAAATTCCCAAAATGTTACACTTTTTAGGCAAAAAAAAAAATTTTACATATATTCAGATAGAACTAATTCATGGCTTTGGCTGAACGTCAGAGTGTAAGAGCCAAGAGCGTAACCCCTCCACAGGCCGTGGCGGAGTAGCGCAGTTGGTAGCGCCCTCGCTTCCCATGCCAAAGGTCGCGGGATCGATCCCCGCGTCCTCCACAGGCGAATATATTTTTAAATCCTTTATATTAAGTTCGCTGCCACGCATATAAAGGATTTATAGTGAAAAACTTTGTTTTTACGGGTTATACTTATTTAAATCCTTTATATTAAGTTCGCGTGCTTGCTGCTTGCTTAGGACCGTGCAAATCTTTCGGTCGTTTTTTAACCCACTTCCCGTGATCCAATCGAGCTGACATTTTCCACACAGACTCGTTGTGCCAGACAATTATTGTTCGTGAAAAAAAATTCCCAAAATTTTACACTTTTTAGGCAAAAAAAAAATATTTTACATATATTCAAATAGAACGCATTCATGGCTTTGGCTGAACGTCAGAGTGTAAGAGCCCAGAGCATAACCCCTCCACAGGCCGTGGCGGAGTAGCGCAGTTGGTAGCGCCCTCGCTTCCCATGCCAAAGGTCGCGGGATCGATCCCCGCGTCCTCCACAGGCGAATATATTTTTAAATCCTTTATATTAAGTTCGCTGCCACGCATATAAAGGATTTATAGTGAAAAACTTTGTTTTTACGGGTTATACTTATATGCTATCGGCATACTCCATTTTCATTGATTTTACCCGAAATTTACTCTGTCACTTATGATTGCAAGTTGTTGCGAGTCAGTGACTGCTTTAGTGTTAAAATATGGTGCTGTATTTTTAGGATAGTGTGTTTATGATATCATTTTATGTAGATATCCACATTTATTTAATATTTTTCTTCTGCAGTTTTTATTGAAAATGCAATATTTCATATCTCAAAAACCTGATGTGATAGACAAAAACTGATGCCAGATTTGGAGTCAGAACCCCAAAATTACCTTAAACCCGTTGGAATACCTTATGCCAGAAAAAGTGTGTTGACCAGTGTTATATTGATAACACTGCTAAATTCCTCTTGATATGTAAATGCCTTTGTCAAGGCGCCCTCCTCCTCTAACCCAGCTTAAATATACGCTGCCAAGCTTGGCGGTGTTCATTGGGACTGTCTTTCCGACAGCTCTGTTTCTTCACCTGAGGACGGCTGCTTGTGTTGTGGCCGAAACGTCGTGATAATTATTTTATTATGTTTTATTTTTATTAGTCATGTAGAAGGGAAATAATCAAATAAAACAAAAAATACAATTATTATGTTTTATTCAATAATAAAAATATAAAATAAAACATAAAATACAATTATTCTGTTTATTTTTTATTATTTTATTACTTCCCTTCTACGTGACTTTACCGAAAGAACCAAGAAGATTTCGATTTAAAGCTTTCGTGACTGCAGGGATTCATCTTCTTGGTTCTTTAGGTAAAGTCACGTAGAATAATAAAATAATAAAAATAAAACATAATAAAATAATTGTATTATGTTTTATTTTTATTATTTTATTATTTCCATTCTACGTGACTTTACCGAAAGAACCAAGAAGATGAACCAAGAAGATGAATTAGTTTAGTTGCGAAGAGGCTCGGCCTGCCGTACCCACCGAGGTTCAGCAGGACGGCGTGGTTCTGCTTGATGTTCCTGTAGCGCCGCTTCTCGCACTCGGCCAGATCGCTCCACTCGGCCTTGGTGAAGAAGCCTCTGATGTCTCGGAAGTCGCCCATCTCCTGCTGCTGCTGCTGCTGAGGCGCAGAGACACGGAGGGACGAGACGCGGACGACGGTCAGACGCAGTCACGGAGATGGAGTCACAGGAGACAGAGTCACATGGAGACAGAGTCACAGGGATACGAGACTAAGATCCCCCGTGTGGCCTTAACAGACTGTCGGGTCAAGCGCTGTGAGCGAGCGGCGCCTATGAAGGCCGGAACGACACACGAGGGGGTGGGTGGCCAGCACCACGCCCGGCCGCCTTTGTCTCCCCAGTGGCGATGTTCACTACACACGCTACACCAGGAACTCATTTGAGGCTGAGTCGACCTAGGGGAAGAGGCCCAGGACCGGTCAGAGACTCCAGTTCCATTCCCGCTCACGGCCACCACCAACAGCGGTGACGATCATCTGAACCGGTCGTGGACCTCATCCCCTAGGTCGACTCAGCCTCAAATGAGCACCCGGTGTAGCGGTGTGTGAACATCGCCACTGGGGAGACAAAGGCGGCCGGGCGTGGTGCTGGCCACCCACCCCCTCGTGTGCCACAGCGCCGGTAGCCTTAGTAGGTGCTGCTCGCTAACAGCCTGTTAGAGGCTACACGGGGGATCTTTGTCTTTGTGGTAAAGTGTGTGAACTCCCACCTCTACCATGACGTACTAGCTCCAGCTTTACCTCCACCTGAGGTAACCTCAGGTTACCTAAGATAGAGGTAACCTTTACCTCAGATGAGGTAACATTACCTCAGATGAGGTAACATTACCTCAGGTGAGGTAACTTTACCTTAGGTAGAGGTAAAGTTACCTCTATCCGAGGTAAAGTAACATTACCTCAGGTGAAGTAACTTTACCTCATGTGAGGTAACATTAACTCAGGTAAATGTAACATTTGAGGTAAACCGAACGTATTCACATCACTTCAGCTAATGCCCATATTGTAATATTCTCACGTAGTTAAATCATTAAACACAATTATCGCGTGATTATTACCTCAGGGTAAGGTAATCGGAATGCAATGGAAGGTGAGGTAACTTTACCTCAGGCGACGTAACTTTACCTCAGGCGAGGTAACGTCACCTCAGGTAAATGTAACATTACTTGAGGTAATCCGAACGTATTCACATCACTTCAGCTAATGCTCATATTTTTACGCTAATATCGTAATATCGTCACGTGGTTAAATCGTTAAACACAACGCTCGCGTGACGTCACCACCTCAGTGTCGAGCCGTCGACACTTCACGCGGCAGCCTCGAAGTGCACCCAGCCTGGCACAGGCGCCGTGGTGACGTCACCGTCACTGAGTGGCCAATGGCGGCGATTGGTGGTGGTGGGGGAGTGGGGGTGAGTGGGGGTGGGGGGAGGAGGGGTGGGGGCGGAATGGCGGTTGGGGAGTGGGGGGTGGGGAGGAGGGGGGCGAGGGGGGGGGGTGAGTGGCGGTGGGGGGGAGGAGGGGGTGGCGGAATGGCGGTTGGTGAGTGGTGGGAGGTGAGAGTGGGGGGAGTGGGGGAGTGAGGTGGGGGGTGGGGGTGATGGGGTGGGGGGAGTGGGTGGGGTTTTATAATTATCGGAGGTTTTTCGGTAAAGTCACGAAGGCAAAAAAAAATCAAAATTAATGAAAGTAAAATTAAATAAAAATAACGACGTTTCGGAGGCAACACAAGCTTCCGTCTTCAGGTGGAACCGTCACAGCCCGACAGCTGTATCCAGTACTTGATGTGACGGTTCCACCTGAAGACGGAAGCTTGTGTTGCCTCCGAAACGTCGTGATTTTTATTTTATTTTACTTTTATTAATTTTGTTTTTTTTACCTACGTGACTTTACCGAAAAACCTAAGAATATGAATCCTTGCAGTCACGAAAGCTTCAAATCTAGAATGATCTGAGTCGCAAAAATTAGCTCAAGTGAGGTAACATTACCTCAGGTAGAGGTAACTTTACCTCAGGTGAAGTAGCTTTTCCTCAGGTGAGGTAACTTTACCTTAGGCGAGATAACTTTACCTTAGGCAGAGGTAAAATTGCCTCAGGTAAGGTAACATAATCTCAAATGAGGTAACTTTACATCATGCGAGGTAACAACATTACCTTAGATGAAGTAAAATTACTTCAGATGAGGTAACTTTTCTGAGGTGAATTAACTTTACTTCAGGTAGAGGTAACATTTCCCCAGGTATGGTAACTTTACCTCAGGTGATATAACTTTATGTCAGAGAGAGATGACTTTACCTCAGGTGAGGTAACTTTACCTCACCTGAGGTAACATTATTTGAGATAGAGGTAACTTGACCTCAGGCGAGGTAACTTTACCTCAGATGAGGTAACTTTACCTTAAGTGAGGTAAATTTTCCTCAGGTAAATGTAACATTACTTGAGGTAATCCGAACGTATTCACATCACTTCAGCTAATGCTCATATTGTAATATTCTCACGTACTTAAATCATTAAACACAATTATCGCGTGATTATTACCTCAGGGTAAGGTAATCGGAATGCAATGGAAGGCGAGGTAACTTTACCTCAGGTGAGGTAAAGTTACCTCACGTGAGGTAACATTACCTCAAGCGATGTAATATAACGTTAGGTCGAGGTAACTTTACCTCAGGCAGAGGTAAACTTACGTCAGGTAAGGCAACATTATCTCAAATGAGGTAACTTTACATCATGCGAGGTAACAACATTACCTTAGGTGAAGTAAAATTACTTCAGGTGAGATCACTTTACCTCAGCTGAGGTAACTTTACCTCGCGGGAGGTAACATCACCTCAGGTAAATGTAACATTACTTGAGGTAATCCGAACGTATTCACATCACTTCAGCTAATGCTCATATTTTTACGCTAATATCGTAATATCGTCACGTGGTTAAATCGTTAAACACAAAGCTCGCGTGACGTCACCACCTCAGTGTCGAGCCGTCAACACTTCACGCGGCAGCCTCGAAGTGCACCCAGCCTGGCACAGGCGCCGTGGTGACGTCACCGTCACTCAGTGGCCAATGGCGGCGGTTGGTGGTGGTGGGGAGTGGGGGGTGGGGGGCGAGACGCGTGACGTCACCACGCAGTGACGTCATCAGTTTTAAGAGTTTAAATTTTTATTCTGGAAGAATCCGATGAGCTGTGAAGCTCTTTGTCCAGTAGGGGCACGTGGTCAGAACGCCACAACAACAAACACAACACAATAAACACCGTAGCAGTGCAGAGTATAGGAAAGGTAGGCACATGACCAAGACACATCTGTAGGGTCGTGTGAATTGAAATCTGTAGGGGCGTGTGAATTGAAGTCTGTAGGACAGTGTGATGTGTAATTTTGTTGGGTCATAGTTTTACCATCCTTGAGGTGCAGGATGACGACTAGGATTGGTGTTGTTAGGATTAGCAGCGAGCAGTTGTGACCAGGTGCTGCTGTGTGTAACGACTACAGATAACGCCAGGGGGGGGGGGGAGTTTAAGAGCCGGGAGCCGACAGCTTGGGGCTCGCAGTGGCTACAGCGACTATTGGAACGGTCGATGCGGCCTCTGCGTTAAACAGCAGAAGACAACGGCACAGTCTGGTTCTCCTACAACGCCGCGTGTTAGTTTGAACAACGCCGATTGGATGATATAACGCCATGAATGATGTGTAGGGGAACACGCTGTTTGTGACGCGGATGCGGATTGGATGCAACGCGAGCGAGCGAACGGAACGAGGTCGCAACGCGAGTAGGAACAAGCGGTTCTCCGTGCGGCTGCCTCGGCGTAGCGGCATCACGCGAGGAGGCATTGGGATGCTGCTGGATGCTGCTTCTAGACGCTACCCACGCGCCTCAGTCGTAGTCCGGCCTCTGTCTTACCCATCATCTCGCGTGTTGTCGCGGACCACGCTTCACCCCCTATAGTTTATATTATTTCTCCACAACGCGGTGTTCTTCAGGAACGCAACAATGACCACCTCTTCTTGGTTCTTTCGGTAAAGTCACGTAGAATGGAAATAATAAAATAAATAAAATAAAATGATAAAGAAAATGTTTATTTTTTTATTTTATTATAAATAAAAATAATAATTATAAAACAATGACTTTATTGTTTAAATTTTATTATTTATTATTTCCATAAAAATAAAACATAATAAAGTAAATGTTTATTTTTATTATTCTATTATTAAATAATAAAATAATAAAAATAAAACAATTACTTTCTTGTTTTATTTTTATTATTTTTATTATTTCCATAAAAATATAACATAAAGTAAATGTTTATTTTTATTATTAAATAATAAAACAATAAAAATAAAACAATTACTTTATCTTTATTTTTATTATTTATTATTTCCATTCTACGTGACTTTACCGAAAGAACCAAGAAGATGAATCCCTGCAGTCACGAAAGAAGCTTTAAATCGAAATGACCACCGCGTTACAGGAGAACAACAGATCGTGAACGCGCTTCGACGATTCGTGGCAACGGCAACACAAAGCGCCACGCGCAGTCTCTTGCGACCAGCGGTGTCTGTGATGAAGGTTTTTGTCGTCGCTTGCTGCTGCTGCTGCTGGGTTAGATGGCGTTGGATCACAATCCTGGCACATCGCCCGATGAAACCGGTCGCCGTTGTTTGTAATCACCGGCGAAACGTCACCGGTACTCGAATTGTAAATGCTGTTGTGGGTTCACTCTCCCCGACACACAAGCGCTGTGTGTGCTGAAGTTGGTAACCAATTGGCACGTTTCGTTTACGTGACAAACCCTGACTGATTGGCCGTGTCAGCATGGTGGTGGGTGGTGATTAACGACACAATGTTGTATTTACGAGATCTCTAACCCAACAACAACGCAAAACCAAACCTCTGTCACGGAAAAGTGTCACCACAGAGAAGTCCGCTCCGATCCTCCTGAGATACCGGTTGTAACAGCCGTAAAAATTAACCCGTAAAAACAAAGTTTTTCACTATAAATCCTTTATATGCGTGGCGGCTAGAGTCCTCTCGTCCTCTGGCTTGAGATGGCTGCCACCTATGGCTCAGATGATTGCCTGCCACCATTAAGCAATTGGTAATTAAATACAATTTTTTTTTCGTGAAAATTTTTTTTCACGAAAAATAAATTGTCACGCACAACGAGTCTGTGTGGCAAAATGTCAGCTCGATTGGATCACGGGAAGTGGGTTAAAAAAACGACCGAAAGATTTGCACGGTCGTAAGCAGCAAGCAAGTGAACTTAATATAAAGGATTTAAAAATAACCCCTGCCCCGATTAAACCCGGATATAGTTTGGCCCAGGCCAGAGTAGACCCGGGGGATAAAGTGTCCTAGGCTAAACTATACCCGGGGGTTTAAACTAGACTGGTCCAGACCATCCCCCCTCCAGGGCAGAATATGCCCCATGTGAAAGTTCAAAGGCAATTATCCATACAGAGAACAGCCGACAACGAACTTCAATCGATATCTAAAAAGCGTATAAATGGAAGTAAGAATCTCAATTTGATCAATTGAAGCATTTTTAGGGTTATTATCAGTTTTTCTGGTTGAAGTAATCAAAGTCTATGTGTTTACAGTTTTAAATAAAATGTTGGAAAAATTTAGTAATTCATGTGTATATCACAAATACCAGCTATTAAAGCAAATCCTGGAAGGAAAAATCGAAGGGAAAAAACGACCAGGACGGCCAAAAACGACATGGCTCAGTAACATCAAAACATGGCTACAATTAACAACAGCACAAACTCTACACGCCGTGCTAGACCGGGACCAATATCATCGTGAAGTCGCACACGCCGTTAGGCAGCACTAAACAAGAAGATATCGCTCAACACTATTACTATCATGGGGGTATGATTTGGCCTAGAGGGGTATAATTTGGCCTCGGCCATGATACACCCGGGTACAATGTAGCCTAGGCCGCTTGAACCCCGGGTAGACTACGGCCTGTTGCACCGGCACGGGCTGTGTGAGCTGGGCTGCCTTCACAACCAACGAGACGCCGCCGCTGCCAATTGGGACCAAGACGGCAGCGCTGCCTCCACCGGTCCGGTGAGGTCATTCTCAACAGGAGATTTTTGTTTTTCGATTTGAAGCTTTCGTGACTGCAGGGATTCATATTGTTGGTTCTTTCGGTAGAGTCACGTAGAAGGGAAGTAATAAAATAATAAAAATAAAAGATAATAAAACAAAATATAATAAAATATTTTATTATATTAAATTATTGTTTTATTTTTATTATTTTATTACTTGCCTTATAAGTGATTAATAATATGTTATATTATTAATTATTTATTATTCATATATTTTATTATGTTTTATTATTTTATTACTTCCCTTCTACGTGCTTTACCGAAAAACCAAGAAGAGATTCGATTTCGTGACTACAGGATCATATTCTTGGTTCTTTCGTAAAGTCACGTAAAGGGAAATAATAAATATAAAAATAAAACAAAAAATTCTCACGACGTTCGATGCACACAAGCAATCATCATCAGGTGTGAAAACACAGCAATATTTTTTTGTGTGTGGTTTCATAAACTGATGATTGCTTGTGTTGCAATCGAAACGTCGTGTAATTGATTCTTACATTTTTATTATTTTATTATTTCCCTTCTACGTGACTTTACCAAAGAACCAAGAATACGTAGATTTTTATTAGATTTTACTTTTCCATTAAGGCCCCACTGTCTTCAGTGACTTTCAAAACAGCAGCGCACCGAATTATACGTGACATACAGCGCCAATGACTTGAGATGTTAACTACCTCTCCTGGTATACGGAGATCGTGGTGTTTGATTCGACCCTGACGCCTGCTGTATATTTTGAGTTTGCGCGTTCTCTCTCTCTCTCCCCGTGGTCGTGTGGATTTTCTCCAGGTCCTCCGGTTTTCCCTCGACATTTAGAATCGAGATCACGCATCAGAGTATTTGGCCGCTATAAATGTCCACACAATGATAAGCCACTTCGTTGAGCTTTCATTTGGATGGCCAGGTGGTCGCGTCTGATAAAAGAGCTACTACGTATCCAGTTGGACCTTACTTGGTAGAATCCCAAGATAATTTTTGTTAGTTTAAGTATGTATATATATCATTTTAAACAGAATCACAAACTAACGCTCAACTTTCTTAAACGTGCAAGAGTCAACGCGCGCCACCACCGTGCGACATTCACCGAGCAACCGGGACGACGCAGAGAATCTCTCAACCCTTTCCCCGCGTCCGAGACGTCTGCAGAGTTGCAGGGTCGGTGGTGTTCACCGTTCACAGGTGGGTGTCCACCGTTCACGGGGTGGGCGTCACAAGCGGTGCACAGTGGGTGGGTTTTTTACAATCGGTTTAATTGTCTTTTTATATTAAACCCGATCATCTAGATGGGAGAAATCCGGTTAATTGTTCTAATTGCAGACCGCACTCTCAACGATGGGCTTCATCCATTCCAAGCTAAGGAACTCACTGGCGCCCACGATTGTGGAGAAGCTCGTGTTCATCAGACCAACCTGCCCGCCGCATTCTACGACTACCCCGTGCCCGACGGCCCCGAGTACGATAGCAGCACCGACGAGGAAGCAGCCTAAGCCTATCAGAGTTTCGTATTCATTAAACCAGGTTTTAATTCCCCGAAATCGGGTTTAATTGTTTAAAGAAAAAACCCGATGCCTGCCGCTGGAAAAATCGGGTTTTTTCCACCCATGGGGTGTCACCGTTCACCGGCTGTCACCGCACGGGTGGGGGTCACAGGTCACGGGTGGCTGTCACCGTTCACCGCAGCATGGCGCAGCAGCAGCAGCACTGCTGTTGTTGTTATAAAGACGTCGTTGCTCACCGCAGAGAAGCGTAGCGACACGACCGCCGGCCCACTCTGCCGGCTAGCCGGCGCGAAAACTGTGCCACACTCCCTGCCCCGCGTGGCCCCTGTGGGAGCCTCCGGGTACCGGATAATGTTGCTTTAGTTTTTACTGGCGTTTTGTTTATTCCGACGACGACGTTCACGCACGGCGCGCGGCGGCCGTCGTCGCGACGGCAAAGGGTAAGTTCACGCTGGGAACATTTTCAACGGGGGAGGCAGCAACAACACGCAGGGTGATCCAAGTGCAGATGCCCCAATCATACCTACACCCCCCTCCCCCAACGCCCTCTCGGAATATTTTTTCAGACCGCAGGAATCCGATGAGCTATGAAGCTCTTCTTCGCAGATTCCACCGTTCCACAGATGTCCTCTCCTAACACCCCCCCCCACCTCCTCCCCGTAGCTTTCCTCTCAGCGGCAAAGTGAATATCGCGCAAGCGATGGCTCGGGGCTACGGGACTGAGTGCACGGAGATTTGTGAGCGGATGCCACCTTCGTCATCGGCCGCGGTTCAGTCTACCGCTGGATGGGTATGTACTGTACGTACTGTACGTACGTCGCACGGGGCAGGGCTACGAGACGGCACGCGGTGCGCATGGGACCGGCGGGAGACGTGCAGACTGGGGTATCTGTAGGTGGATCGCCCTGCGGTGTCCCCCTCTAGGGTAACAACAGTGCAGCTCTGCACGGGGGACCTGCACACTCACACACACAGGACCCCCAGGTGATGGGGGTGGGGGGGGACACGTGCAGTGGTTGGGACCTAGAACTCCGCACTTGCAATCGAGGGGTGGCCGGTCGGTTTAATCTCCCACCCCCCACAGAGTGTGAGGCAGGTGTAGGAGGGTCCGTAGGTTTCCGTGTTCACATTCAAAATCAGTTTCAAGAGTGGCACAGCCTCGGCTAGTCACGTGGCCTGTTGTTTAAAACTAATTCACAGCTCGGCGCTGTGCGCGTTTTGCTCAGGATGGCTGACTTTTCTGTTTCCACGGGAATGAGAAAATGCATTCTGGCCGGTGTGTGTTCTCTGGTGCCGGAAAGTGTTGCTGTGCAAACGCCTTCTCACACACGGTGCACTTGAACGGCTTCTCTCCGTGTGTTTCTCTGGTGGCTGTGAAGATGTGATAGATGTGCAAACGCCTTCTCACACACGGTGCACTTGAACGGCTTCTCTCCCGTGTGTGTTCTCTGGTGGCTGTGAAGATTGGATGGGTGTGCAAACGCCTTCTCACACACGGTGCACTTGAACGGCTTCTCTCCCGTGTGTGTTCTCTGGTGCCTGGAAGACTGGATGGGTCTGCAAACGCCTTCTCACACACGGTGCACTTGAACGGCTTCTCTCCCGTGTGTGTTCTCTGGTGGCCTGTGAAGATTGATAGCTGTGCAAACGCCTTCTCACACACGGTGCACTTGAACGGCTTCTCTCCCGTGTGTGTTCTCTGGTGGCTGTGAAGATGTGGTAGATGTGCAAACGCCTTCTCACACACCAGTGCACTTGAACGGCTTCTCTCCCGTGTGTGTTCTCTGGTGGCTGTGAAGAGTTTAATGTGCAAACGCTTCTCACACACGGTGCACTTGAACGGCTTCTCTCCCGTGTTGTTCTCTGGTGGCTGTGAAGATTCCTAAGTGAAACGACTTCTCACACACGGTGCACTTGAACGGCTTCTCTCCCGTGTGTGTTCTCTGGTGGCCTGTGAAGATGTTGTATGTCGCAAAGCCTTCTCACACACGGTGCACTTGAACGGCTCTCTCCCGTGTGTGTTCTCTGGTGCTGTGAAGAGTTGATTTGTGTGCAAAACGCCTTCTCACACACGGTGCACTTGAACGGCTTCTCTCCCGTGTGTGTTCTCTGGTGCTTCTTCAAGTTTACACTTGTAGTCCGTGCTGAATGAACATTGGTCACACTGATGACTTTTGTTACTGGGCTTAGTGGGGGTTCTCCTCTGCCACGTGATGTCTTGTAGACTAGAGCGGCAGATGAACTGACGGTTGCAGCAGGACACGGCAGCCTTGTGACCTCCACACCCACTCCACCTGCGTCATCCCAGAGGAACAAGACACACGCGCACACACCAACATCTAGACATGAACACTCTTGCACACGTGTGTGTATACACAAAGGTAAAGGTTTCCCACAGCCATATCAGACTGTTGGGCAAGTGCTGTTTGCGAGTACCTATGAAGGCCGGCATGGCACACGAGGGAGTAGGTGGCCAACACTAGGCCCGACCGCCTTTGTCTCTCCAGTGGCGATGTTTCCACGTTTAAGCTAGGTACTCATTTGAGGCTGAGTCAACCTAGGGGAGGCCTAAATATTCACCACTGACGTTGGCCGTGAGTGGGAATCAAACTCAGGTGGCCAGGTTCGTAGTGCAGTGGGCTCCATTATATATACACACAAAGACAAAGAACCCCCATATAGCCTGTATATACTTTTGGGACAAGTGCTGTTATGGGCACCAATGAAAGCCAACACGGCACACGAGTGGGAGGGTGGCCAGCACCACACATAGCCGCCTTTGTCTCCCCAGTGGCGATGTTTACTACTACACACCACACCAGTTACTCACTTCCACCTTATCAGTGTGGCTGGTGCCTATCATCTCTGGTGAGTGGTGGCTGTCATCTCTGGTGAGTGGTGGCTACCAACTCTGGTGAGATGTGGCTATCATCTCTGGTGAGTGTGGCTATCATCTCTAGTGAGTGGTGGCTATCATCTCTGGTGAGTGGTAGCTACATCCACATCTCTGGTGAGATGTGGCTATCATCTCTGGTGAGTAGTAGCTATCATCTCTACTGAGTGGTGGCTATCGTCTCTGGTGAGTAGTGGCTATCGTCTCTCGTAAGTGGTGGCTGCCATCTCTGGTGAGTGGTGGCTATCATTTCTGGTGCGTGGTGGCTATCATCTCTGGTGAGTGGTGGCTATCATCTCTGGTGAGTGGTGGCTATCGTCTCTCGTGAGTGGTGGCTATCATCTCTGGTGAGTGGTGGCTATAGTCTGGTGAGCAGTGGTGAGTCTCTGGTGAGCGGTGCTCACGGTGTTCCTCGCTTGGTGGAGGCTGCACGGGCTGCAGGTCTCTGGCGGTGGCCCTAGGAGCCATCTCGCTGCTGCTGCTGCTGCGGCGTCGCGAGGGCCCGGCCTCGCAGGCGATGCCAGCTCCTGGGCGAACTCCTCGCCGTACCAGACCAGCAGCTCAGAGCCGGGCCCCACGGCACGGAATGTGCGGTAGTAAATCTGCCCCCGGTGCTGGAAGGCCACCAGGTTCTGCTCCTGCTCATTCCTCGCGCAGTTGACGAACCTGCGCGGGCAGACGCCGGGGCGGGGTGGGCGCCGTTAGCGAGCGCCTATTAAGGGCCGGCACTGGGCGCTACGTGGGGGTGGTGTGGCTGGAACCACGCTCCGTACCGGGTGCTCATTTGATGCCGAGTCGACCAAGGGGAGGCCCAGGGTTGGTCTCTGTGTGTAGTGGGTCTGGTCTCTGTGTGTAGTGGTTCTTGTCTCTGTGTGTGGTGGTTCTGGTCTCTATGTGTGGTGGTTCTGGTTTCTGGTGTGGTGTTCTGGTCTCTGTGTGTGGTGGTTCTGGTCTCTGTGTGTAGTGGTTCTGGTCTCTGTGTGTGCTGGTTCTTGTCTCTGTGTGTAGTGGTTCTGGTCTCTGTGTGTGCTGGTTCTGGTCTCTGTGTGTAGTGGTTCTGGTCTCTGTGTGTGGTGTTTCTGGTCTCTGTGTGTAGTGGTTCTGGTCTGTGTGTGCTGGTTCTTGTCTCTGTGTGTGGTGGTTCTGGTCTCTGTGTGTAGTGGTTCTGGTTTCTGTGTGTAGTGGTTCTGGTCTCTGTGTGTAGTGGTTCTGGTCTCTGTGTGAAGTGGTTCTTGTCTCTGTGTGTAGTGGTTCTGGTCTCTGTGTGTAGTGGTTCTGGTCTCTGTGTGTAGTGGTTCTGGTCTCTGTGTGTAGTGGTTCTGGTCTCTGTGTGTGGTTCTGGTCTCTGTGTGTGGTTCTGGTCTCTGTGTGTAGTGGTTCTGATCTCTGTGTAGTGGTCCTTCAGACAATAATCACCTCATCCAGTTTGATTTAGATTCATCCTGAGCATCAACATATTCACAATCCTTTTTGTTTTTGTAAATCTGAAACACACACGCACACGAGCGGATCCACGGATAATTAATGTCAGTTGGACTGTAAGTTGAACTTCTTTCGTACCGCACGTAGCCAACCGTGCTGATCGGAGGTGCGGGGGAAGGACAACAAACTAAACACTAAAAGCAGTTCTAAAGAAATGCATTTTCAATCTACAAGATTTTAAAGTGCATAGCTCCCAGTGGCTTCCTAACATTGGAAGGAAGAACCTTCCAGACGGCCGCAGAAGTGCATCTGTAAGCGCCGCGCCATGCGGTGACCACCGTCTTTGCTGTGTGTTACAAGTTCAAATAATTACGTTAATTTTTGGGTCTCTCTGTGATTCTGGGGGTCTTTGGGTGAGTCTCTAGGTCTCTGTACGAGTCTCTGGGTCTCTGTGCGAGTCTCTAGGGTATCTGTGCGACTCTGGGTCTCTGTGTGAGACTGTGGTCTCTGTGCGATTCTCTTGGTCTCTGTGCGAGTCTCTGGGTCTCTGTGTGAGACTGTGGATCTCTCTGTGCGATTCTCTGAGCATCTGTGTGAGTATCTGGGTCTCTCTGTGTGAGTCTCTGGGTCTCTGTGTGAGTCTGTGTGTCCCACTGTGAGTCTCTGGGTCTCTGTTCAAGTCTCTAGGTCTCTGTGCAAGTCTGTGGGTCTCTCTATGCGAGTCTCTGGGTCTCTGTGTGCAAGTCTCTGGGTGCTCTCTCTGTGCCAGTCTCTGGGTCTCTGTTGTGAGTCTGTGGGTGACTGTGTGAGGCTATGGGTCTCTGTGCGAGTCTATGGGTCTCTGTGTGAATCTATGGGTCTCTGTGCGAGTCTATAGGTCTCTGTGCGAGTCTATGGGTCTCTGTGCGAGTCTATGGGTCTCTGTGTGAGTCTATGGGTTTCTGTGCGAGTCTATGGGTCTCTGTGTGAGTCTATGGTCTCTGTGAGTCTCTGGGTCTCTCTGTGCCAGTCTCTAGATCTCTGTGTAAGTCTGTGGGTGACTGTGTGAGGCTATGGGTTTCTCTGCATCTCCTTCACGAGCCTCCTCTCCACACACACGATGATGATGTAGGAATAGGAGGAGGCTGCAGCAGTAGCAGCAGCAGCTCACCAGCCAGCAGTACTCGCTCACGGGGTTCTCCTCAGACACCTCTCCCTGGTAGGGCCCAAACATCACCCCCTTGGGCAGCTTCTTCCTGTTGCTCCACACCCCGAGGCCGGCGCCGGCGATGGAGGAGGCGCCGACGGTGAGGCCCTGGGGCAGGCTGAGCCGGGCCCTGTTGGCCACTCCCGGGGCCACGGCCGCGTCCGCGATGAACTCTGGCGGGCCGTGCACGGAGCACTCCGCCAGGTAGAAATCCCTGCACAGCTCGCAGACTGAGAGCCACAGCAGCAGCAGCGGGAGGAGGGCGAACCGCAGTAGCAACAGCAGCAGCAGCAGTGGCACTGTGAGAGAGTGAGAGGGTGAGGAGCGCTCCAGACAGATGCCTCCTTTCCTCCCTCTCTGCATGGTGAACTTCTTTAGCTCGCTCATCGGAGATGTAAACCCTGTCACCCTCCCTGCTCCCTCCCTGCATCCCTGAGTGAGGGAGCAAAAGACAGGGAGGTAAGTGAGAGTGCGAGAAAGGGAGCGTGTGAGAGGGAGGGAAAGGGAGAGAGAGTGAGAGGGAGCAGGTGGAATATATCGAGTGAGAGCGCGGGAGCAATAGAGAGAGATAGGAGAGAGTGTGAGAAAGTTAGAGTAAGGGGCCGTCCATAAATGACGTCATGCACCTAGGGGGGTGGGGGGGTCAGACATTTGTGACGATGTGTGAGGAACCACAGACAACACGTTCTACTTAATTAAATACTTTTTAATAAATGTTTTCTCCTACAACATCAGACTGCAGTGCCACATTAAATATGCACTACAATGACAATAGTTTGAAGCGATTTTAAGCATATTAAATGAGCTTTGTGACGTCACATTTGAGGGGGGGGTCTGACTTTTTGTGATGTCGTGTGATGGGGGGGAGGGGGGTCCAAAATCGCGTGACGCCATTAATGGACGGCCCTAAGAGAGTGTGAGAAAGTGACAGTGTGAGAGAGAGTGTGAGAGAAGGGGTGTGGAGAGAGGTGAGAAAGTGACAGTGTGAGAGAGAGTGAGAAAGTGAATGTGAGAAGAGGTGGAGAAAGTGACAGTGGTGAGAGAGAGAGTGAGAAAGTGACAGTGTGGAGAAGTGAGAGTGGAGAGGAGGTGAGGAAAGTGAGAGAGAGTGAGAGGGAGCAGGGGGTCTCACAGAAGAAGTCGTCGTCCTGGGGCTCCTCCACCTCTGTGTAGACTTGCCTCTCGCGCGGGCGCAGGCCGTAGCGAGAGCGAGCGCTGCGCGACACCGCCACAGCCTGGGCGGAGGCCGGCGGCACGGAGGAGCCTGCAGGCAAACACGGCGAGATGTTGACTACCTCTCGTGGTATACGGGAGGTCGTGGGTTCCATCCCGACCCCTGACGAAGCCTGCTGTATATTTGGAGTCTGCGTGTCTCTCTCTCCTCCGTGGCGAGATGTTAATCCCTCGCATGGTCTACAGGAGGTCGTGGGTTCCATCCCGACTGTATAGTTTACAACATGTTACCCTATTTGTATTTTTGTATTTTTAGATTGTATATTATGGCTAGTTTACATTTTATATTGTACACTTATTCACAATTTTACATACTTTAGCCCCTTAGTATTAGTTAGACTTTGTAATTTTAGTATAGTTTGACTGTATACCACTCATTTCAGTTTTAAGATTCCTACATGTTGAATGTATGCACCTTCCGGCCATAGTAAATTCCTTGTCTGTGCAAACTTTCATGGCGAATACCTCCCCGTGGTTGCGTGGATTTTTCTCCGGGTCCTTCGTTTTTTTCCCTCGACATATAGAACCAACGTCATGCGTTGAGAATATTTGGCTGCTATAAATGTCCACGTAATGACGATGATGACAAGTCACTTCGTTGAGCTCTTATTTGTGATAGCCAGTCGCTTCTGAAAAACAGCTACACAGCTCAGTGGGGCACACCCTGGTTGCTAATCCTGCATAATGCACGGGCATAAGTAGTACTAATCACATACCTGCATTTCCCATATCCCCTCCCTTTGATGCTGCTAGTCCTGCATAATGCACGGGCATAAGTAGTACTAATCACATACCTGCATTTCCCATATCCCCTCCCTTTGATGCTGCTAATCCTGCATAATGCACGGGCATAAGTAGTACTAATCACATACCTGCATTTCCCATATCCCCTCCCTTTGATGCTGCTAATCCTGCATAATGCACGGGCATGAGTAGTACTAATCACATACCTGCATTTCCCATAAATATGCTAAATGCCTCTTGATATGCATATTCTTTTGTCAAGGCGCTCTTTTCCCCCTTCCAACCCAGCTTATATATATGCTCCAAGCACGTGTGCTGTTCATTCAGACGCTGTCGCCTCGACAGACCTGGTTTTCACCTGAGGACGGCTGCTTGCGTTGTGGCCGAAACGTCGTGAGAATTGTTTTGTTATGTTTTATTTTTATTATTTTATTACTTCCCTTCTACGTGACTTTACCGAAAGAACCAATAAGAAAAATAAACATCGTTTAGTTCATAGGCTGCATCAGTACCAGCAGCAGCCCTGACAGGAGCACATGTAGCAGTAGCATCAACAGCAGTGGCGACTTCCATCAGCACTAACAGAAGATTGCGGAGTTCCGGTGAGAATAGAGGGGAGCGTGGAGTTCCGGTGAGAATAGAGGGGAGTGTGGAGTTCCGGTGGGAATAGAGGGGAGTGTGGAGTTCCGGTGGGAATAGAGGGGAGTGTGGAGTTCTGGTGAGAATAGAGGGGAGTGTGGAGTTCTGGTGGGTATAGAGGGGAGTGTAGAATTCCGGTGAGAATAGAGGGGAGTGTGGGGTTCCGGTGAGAATAGAGGGGAGCGTGGAGTTCTGGTGAGAATAGAGGGGAGTGTGGAGTTCCGGTGAGAATAGAGGGGAGTGTGGAGTTGCGGTGGGAATAGAAATCACCGCTGCAGGCTACGCACCTCCACGTATCCTCTGGAGCGCCACCCTCAGGGCCTCCTTGCAGGCGGTGGCTCTGCGCTCCAGCCTGAACATCGCCATCCTGGCCTTGTGCACCTCCCTCAGCTCAAATCCCCTGAACTCCTCCTGCTGCTCCTCCTCCTCCACGCCCTGCAAGATGCTCCACACGTACTCCAGGGCTTCCGCTTTAGTCTGAGCGGAGGGGGCGGTGGGGTGAGGGGGCGGAGGGGGTGTGGGGGCGGAGTTGGTGCGGTGACCAGCGGTGGCTAGGAGATGTTAACTCCCTCGCCTGGTACGCAGGAGGTCGCGGGTTCCATCTCGACCCTGACACCTCATCGGATTCCTCCAGTACAATACATATTTTAATTCTGATATTCTGAATCTGTAAATCTGATTCCATACATCAAGCAGAACCATGCCGTCATGCTGAACCTCGGTGGGTATGGCAGGCCATGCCTCTTCACAACTCAACTAATTAATAAACTAATTATAATAATGTAGTGGACACCGTGACGACAGAGACAGTTGAAGTAGAGGCAACCCATATTTATTAACTCTAGCTCCGTTACAGCTTCACACTTGAAGAGGTAACGGCCCTCTTCACCCGTTCTCTCAAGGGAGCTAACTCCCCAAGCTAACTCACCGACTCCCCACCAATACTACGACCCTCTCTCAAGGAGACTACCTGACCTGGCCCAGCCAAGGCACAGGTCCCGACCAGCCACACGAATCCGGCCCTTACAAGGACATCAGCCTTCGCGGCTCTGGGGTCGCACCACTGGCTTGCTCTGCCCGGCCTTTAGAAGGACAGCGGGTCAGAGGAGTCCCAGGGTCTAGCTAGCTGGACTTCAGCTGGTTCTTCGTCCTTGGCTTGTTCGAACTAACTCTCTCCTCTCAGAGTCTCGCCTTTTATACGATTCCCCACTGAGGGGCGGGGTTCTGTGGGATCACACACACCCCACAGCCCCCTCCCCTCGGGAGGGGCCCCGGCTAGGGATATCACAACCGCCCCGCACAGGTAAGTAATGGGAGTTAACCGGAGCTGGTGTGCGCGCGTTCCAATACCACCACCACCACAATAATGACGCACGTCTCTGGTATAATTATATAGAAATTACTTTTATAACACAGAC
>NW_024705882.1:3348-21016 GCF_018977255.1 Callorhinchus milii | reverse complement strand
ATGACAGGGATGACAGCCACAAAAATCCACCATTGGACTTTTTTGTTCCACAAATCCTCTTTTTACGATACATAAATTGTCTTACAGGAGTCACTTTACCGATCAAAAAAATCACCTTTGCTTAATCACTGATTGATCACGTACACACATTTATTCAAAATGTCACATAGCTCTCTCAGTCCTCAAACAATTAGATAATATGTATTCAAAATGTCATAGCTCGACACAACTGATCTGTACATCGTGGACATCATGTGTATGTGCCCCAAATTGTGAGTTGTGGAGTCAGTTAGCAACATTTGACCCGAGCTCACTCGGCTTAATTATCTGTGGCGTCTAGGTGCTGTGGGTACGCGGTCCCCAGCGGCTCCAACAAGTGGTGACTTCGGTTCTCCGTGGGGTTCGGGAGTTCTTGCCGTGCGGTTGAGCATCGCATCCGGGACAACACTTCATCACATCACCCTTCATCACATCGCCAAGAACTTTCGTTAACACAGTTAACTGACTTAGTAAACTTCTTGACAACATCAACGAGTTGAACACGTCATTAACATAGTTAACAAAGTTGTTGACAAACGCGAACATCCACGACATCTCTTGTACCGTCAAGGCGATATCTTCCGTGAGTACATTCGCCCCTCGCATTCGTCCAGATGCGTGCTGTAACAGGATAAATTTACCTGCGACAAAATAATGATACATTATGTTCATGCTTAGGGAAGCCAATCAGGTACAATGGGAGGGCTGACAGCCAAAAAAATCCACCATTGGACTTTTTTGTTCCACAAATCATCTTTTTTACGATACATAAATTGTCTTACAGGAATCACTTTACCGATAAAAAAAATCACCTTTGCTTAATCACTGATTGATCACGTACACACATTTATTAAAATGTCACATAGCTCTCTCAGTCCTCAAACAATTAGATAATATGTATTCAAAATGTCATAGCTCGACACAACTGATCCGTACATGGTGGACATCATGTGTGTGTGCCCCAAATTGTGAGTTATGGAGTCAGTTAGCAACATTTGACCCGAGCTCACTCGGCTTCATCATCTGTGGCGTCTAGGTGCTGTGGGTACGCGGTTCCCCAGTGGCTCCAACAAGTGGGGACTTCGGTTCTCCGTGGGGTTCGGAGTTCTTGCCGTGCGGTTGAGCATCGCATCCGGGACTACACTTCATCAACATCGCCGCTTCATCAACATCGCCAAGAACTATTGTTAACAGTTAACTGACTTAGTAAACTTCGTTGACTAACATCAGCGAGGTTGAACACGTCAGTAACATCGTTAACAAAGTCGTTGACAAAGTGAACATCCACGACATCTCTTGTACCGTCAAGACTATGTCTTCCGTGAGTACATTTGTCCCTTTTGCATTCGTCGACACACATGCCACATATGTTACACACACCCCGTGTCGCCTTCACACAGACAAACAGACAGACGAATGTCACCCTAGATTCGTATGGGCGGCTGGGGAAAGCGTTGTTCGTGCGCTTCTATTAAGACTAAGGCAGCAAACAAGTGATCCTTTTGGTCCGCACCATGCTGCCTTTCCCTCCCCAGTGTTGATGTTTATACACTGCACTGGGTCATCAGTGAAAGCTTAGTCAACCTTTCCCTATTTCCTCACCCCCGCGTGGCCCCCTACAGAACCCCCCCGCCTGAGCGGGATAGGGGTTGGGCTCGGGAGGGGATGTGGGATCCACGTGGGGGGCAGAGGACAAGTGGGGGGCGTCCGTTGTGCTATTTTTCCGTAGACTTGCAATACTTTGCCGTAATTGGTCGAAGCGGTATCCACACGCGTGAAGTTAGATTTGGGGAGTGACACACGTGGGGAGGGACCCTGGGAGTGAGAAATAAGATTATGGTTACCATGGTGATCGTTATGGTGGTGATGATGAAGACGGTAATGATGGTGGTGGTGGTTATAAGCTGTGATGTGATTAGAGTCTCACGTGCGCTGCTGTGATTTTGTTGCAGGGTGGAGAGAAGAGCAAGCCGAGGGGAAGTGAGTACTGAAATTCCACACACAGACATACACACAGACACATGCACCTGTATACAAAAACAGATCCCGTATAGCCTTAACAGACTATTGAGGCAAGTGCTGTTAGCGAGTTAGCACCTATGATGGGGTGGGTGGTCAGCACTGCACCCGGATGCCTTTGATGTTTATACGTTGCACAAGATACTATTTTAAGTCTGAGGAGATGTAGGGGAGGCACACGACTGGTTTGATTTATTAGCACTGATGGTTGTGAATGGGAATCGAACTCAGGTCGATCCCCACAGACACTACTGCTCCCAACCACTCATACAGACACTGCACATAGACACAAACAAAGACAGAAATCTTGTGTATAGCCTTGAAACACTTTAGGAGCAAGTGTTGTTAGTGAGCACCTTTGACGGCCGGCACCGCACACGAGGGTGGGTTGCCAGCACCACACTTGGCCGTCTTTGTCTCCCAAGTGGCGATGTTTACACACCGCATCAGATACCTATTTGAGGTGAGTGGACCTAGGGGAGGCCCCTAACCGGCTCAGATAACAACAACAGCCCTCATTCGCCACTAAGTGACGGAGACGTCACCATGGCGCTTGTGCCAGGCTGGTGCACTCCGAGGCCACTTGAAGTGTCGAAGGCTTGCCGACAGGAGATCAGGGGACAGACCCCAGTGCGATGGGTTGACTGACTGAGATGACTGGCGACGCACCATTTGCATCCTATTGTGCCAACTTGCTGCGTTTTAGTCATCCAGTGCCCTCTGGTTGTGAGCGTCGCTCTTCTGCCCTCCTTATTTGCTGGAGGGAAATTTTCACCAACTGCCCATGAGCATCCTTCACGAGCTTCCTCCATAGAGGCCGATCTTGACACCAGTGGTACCATAATTGACACCAGTGGTACCAGTCTTTGGCAAGTCCACTCAGCTCCGTATCCTCCTGTACTGCATCAGTCCATCTCTTCTCCAGGCCGTGCCACGCCCATTTAGCCCCCTCTATCTGGAAAAACAGCAGCTGCTTGGGCATGTGGTGGCTGAGCATGCGGGCTACATGACCCAGGCAATGCAGCCCTACCCACCAGTGGAGCTCACTGATGGGAATGTGTCCATATCTTTCAAGGATTTGTGAGCTCTTCACACATTCCAGCCTAGTTAAACCCAGGGTGGATCGTAGGCAGGCCAGTCTGAAAGTTTAAAGCTGGTTCAGAGTTTTCATTATTTCATCATTGGCCAAGAAGACCCAGTGCTTGTGTCGAGTGACAGGCCAGGTAGATACCCCACAGTGTTACGAAGCTGATGAAAATATGCCACTTGACCGATTTGGAGTGAGACCTCTGCTTCCAAAGCGGAATTTTCGCATAAGCACACTACCCAGGTACGTAAACTTCTCCTGTCTCTCTACAACTACCCCATCACTCATGAGTAGTTGAAGGGCGGAGTATTAAATTATACAAAATACTCATGGGGGTGCTTAGTTTTGGTAGGGCTGATGGTAAGGCCCCACCTCTTTGTCGCACGCTCCAGGCTTAGCAGCAGAACTACCAAATTATCAGTGTACATAACATGGTTGACCAGGAGGGAGCCATCCCTTGACCTCACCCAGGCATCAATCAGCCTCCCATTGTATCTGTACCAAATATAAAAAAAATCCACCGGTACAGCCATAAAAAGCTAGAACTATGTGGTCGAAGATGATGCTAAATAATGTGTCAGCCAGAGTAGATCCCTGTCGCACCCCACTGTAAACAGGGAATTGCTCTGACTCCCGGGCAAACAACTTTATCCGGGCCTGCCCACTATCATGAAGGTCCTTAATGATTGGGAGCAGAGGGTTTGGGACTCCGAAAGCACGAATAACAATAAAGAGCCCTGGCCTACTGATTGTATCATAGGCCTTGACCAGGTCAATAAAGCAGAGATGTAGGTCTCTTTGAAATTCATTACACCTCTGCTGTAGCACACGGAGAGAGAATATGGCATCCGTGCAGGATGCCCTCGGCCTGAAACCACATTAGGGGTCCGCAAGCCTCTCCTCAGTGTGCCTGGCAAGGGAATGTTGAATAATCCTTGCCAGGACCTTCCTAAATACACCGGGGTGGGAGATGCCTGATACTTGTTGCAATGTGTGCGGTCCTCGTTCTTAAAGAGTGGGACCACCAGGGAATCCTTCCAATCCTGTGGAACCCATCTTGTGGTCCAGACAGTTGTGATGAAGACATGTAGGGCATTCTGCACACAGGCGCCACCCTCCCGCAGCAGTTTGATTAGGAAATTACCTTTTCCCGGCGCTTTTCCTGGTCTCGGACAGATGGCACCTCAGCCAGCCACTCACGAAGGGAGGCTACTTATACCAATATTTGAGGCAACGCAGCCCCAGCAGGGTCATCCCCACCTTGCCCCATAATGTTTTTCTCGTCTGCAGGTTTGCAAAGCAATTCTATAAGGTCTTGGGGTTCAGATAACACACACAAACACACTGATACTGATATATAGGTATGCTAATGCCTCGACATTCACGAGGGTTAGATTCTTGAAAATTGCGTGAAAGTAGATTTCGTGAATGCAGATACTATGTTTATATGGGGGAAAAAGGAGGTTTCGGGTCCCGTGTCCGACTGAACATATTGGAGAGTAAAAAATATTAAAAACATTAATTCTGTACTGTATACTTAAATAACAACTAAATTGTAATTAAATTGTATAATAATACATGTAGATAACTAAAATGAAACAAGAAGAGAAAGTCAAAGTGTCCTCTCGGGGGTCGTCCACATTGGTGGAAGTGCTGCCACACTTTCCCTAATTGCCTTCGAATTTTTTCTTCATAAATCTGACTGTTGACTCGTTTACCATGTAATGGCGGCCAACAGCAGATGCACAGTAACCACGAGCAAGTCTATAAAACAACTCATCTCTTTTTCCACCTTTTCTCTTGCCATCACTTCCTTACCCACTTGAGGCTGACTCCATTATCTAAATAAATAAAAAACACCACCATGAGACAAAAACAGGGGAGAGAGGCATGGGGAAACAAAGACGGGGAGTCAGACAAATATATATGGAGATGTAGTTCTGGCAGGTATTTATAATTGATTGAAATATTGTATTTGTTTTGGTATGATTGCTTTGTTAACTACAATCACAGAAGCCAAGGTTATTGTCCACATTCTTAGATATATAACATGTGTAATGTAGGATTCTGGAGACAGTAACTGTAGAGGCACCTTTATTTATATTACTCGTACTCACTAGACGACTCACTAAGCATATAATGTAACGCTGACCGTCAAGCTCGACGGCGCTAACTGACTGGATAGCTGGCTGACTATTCAGCAGTGGTGACATCGGGCAAGGACGGCAGCGATGACGGCGGCGGCGAGGACGACTTCCACAGCGAGACGACCCTGATTCCCACGAACATCCCCGAGCTCCCTCTCTCGCCCCCTTTTATGCTTCCAGCGGGGCCTGGCCCTGCCTTGGCCACGGCCCTTTCTCGACCCTTCTAGCAGGTTCTGGGAGCTCACAGATGGATCCCTTCCATGACCCTTAGCCCAGTTCTTATCCCTTCCATGACCCTTGCCCCAGTTCTTCCCCTTGGGTGAGAACACCCGCAATTGCTACTTCTGGCAGCCAGTCGGTACTGCAACACTACACATGTAACGCATGGATTTGTTACACTGTTCAACCACACACACAGACACATTTTAATCAAAACAAGTCCCTTATTTGTCAAAAAAAATCAGAGTACCAGTCATCAAATATGCAACTGACACTTGGTCCAAAGAATACGTGATACTGTAATAGAAATACATGAATGGCTAAATTCAGAATTTAGGTTAATAAGGCATAACCCAGTGCATAATGACATAAAATACAAATAGTGCAATAAAGGAAATCAGCTTTCAGTCTGTATCAGACGGTCTCTGACGCTAGTGTTGAGAAGGTGACATGGCAGGCGTTTAGAAACCTGCTGTGCCGGTGAATGTAAAGTCGTCACACAGTGTCTTTCGAACAACACAACAGCCAGGTGCTTGGTGCAGCTGGTGACTTGCCAGGTGTGGTGGGGTATTGACGATGCGTAGAACGATGAAATTGTACTTCTTTCTCGAATGTCAGGTGTTGTCGGGCTTTGACGATGGGTAGCACGATTGTTTTCCTTCAGTATCCAACGTATAGAGGTGTCTTCACCATGATAATTATTAACAGGCTTGTTGGTTTACAGTAACTTTTTTAAGCTCATGTGATTCATGGCATGTGACCTTGCAGCTCAGTTTTGAGCAATGCCTTTCCTTCTCCAAGACTTCTTCTGCAACACTCACTTTAAGTCTTCTTAATTTCACTTGCCATATGTATGGGCTCAATATAAATTGACAACTGCAAATGTTAAACTTTGCTTTAAAAATCTCCACTGTTTTTACCACTATACCTCTGAGTGGTTACTCAGCATTTCAGCCATTCTCGTGCATGGAATGACTTCTGTTGAGAGCAACCTCACATGCACGGGAGCACATGCTATCCAGCTAACATAAACATCGGGTTGCCCCTGGCTCTCTGGCCCCTCTGGGCACTCTCTGGGCTCCGGGCACCCCGGCCCTCCTCTTCTCCTCTCCTCCCTTTATCTTCTCCTTCTCTAACGTAGCCCACTAATATACTAATTGTATGAATGGACCAGTGTATAAGAATTAATAGTGTATTTATTATCCGATTCATGCTCTCTCTTGTGAAACAATGGACATCTTATAAATTTAGCCAGACTTCCACAGCTTGGTCATCAATCCATCTTACTTTTTCGGAGATAAGGGAAGTTTATTTATGTTTGGCCTGGAGTTTCAGACCTCGCAAACTTAATAGGGCCTCCCCAGCCAGCCCATAAATCTAATGAAGTACTTTGGAGGAGGAGGTGTCTCCGGCACATGAGTCAACCTCCAGACCTCCCTACAGTGGTATCATTGTTACATCGGTCTCAAGTAAAGTTAGATTCCTGTCAATGGTACCAAGTTTCTTTACCAAAATAACATACAGGAAATGCGCATGTTTGTGTCCTCTGGTCTAACACCATTTGAGACGAGGCTCAAAATAAAGCTGTCTCTGGTGTGGACCAATCAGTTTCAAGGACAATGCATATATTAGAGTATTTTTTGTTTGCATTCTGACCACAAGCATTGTGGTTAATGCAGACATGATTCCTTGTAAAAGGTATCAGTTTGGTGTTTTAATATCTTAACACCTGTTTTGTTTCCAGAAAAAAGGGCAAAAACCTATTATAATACAGGAAATACTCAAACACCCATTAATTAATCATTTGTGGTGCTGCTCTCTTCTCCCCATGTGACTCCCCAGACCCTGGCTCGAAGAGGCAGCGCAAGAGGATGCACTGTGCCATAAGACTAGAAGCTGAGCGCCAGATACGGGAGCTTGAGATGATCCTGCTGGATCGTTGTGCACAGCAGCAGGCCAAGTATCAGCAGGAGCTGCTGGAATTCCAGAACAGCACCGAGCTGAAGAGCTTCATCATCCACCACCAGCAGCAAAAGGCAGAAGAGCAGCAGCAGGCAGAAGTCAACGCTAGTAATGAGGATGTGCAGCAGACATGTCAAAATAGCAAGAAGGTTGAGAACGAGATGGAGGAGATGGAGAAAGTGGGGGAGAGAAATTGTATGAAGAGAAAACGTGGGAGTAGGAAGAAACATAAGAACAAGAAGAAAGTTCTGGAGGAGACGGTGAAAGAAGAGGTGGCTGAGAGAGAGGGGAGTGAGGGAAAGCCCATGCAGGAAATGGTGGAGGTTGGGATGATTGAGGTAGAGATGATTGAGACAGTGGCTTTGGAGGATGTGATGAAGGAGGTAGAGTTGAATAAGGTAGAGGTGTTAGAAGGAGATGGCAAGCGGGAATTAGCGAATGAGGCAGAGGTAGTGGTGATTGAGGTAGAAGCAATGGCAAAGCAGGAAGTGGTGGAAGAGATAGCGGCCAATGTCATAGATGGGATTGAGAGAGATGCAAAACAGGTATTAGCAGAAGAGATAGAGCCAAATGAGGTAGATGGGAATGAGGGAATAGCCAATCAGGAAGTGGCAAAGAAAGTTGCGAATGTTGTGGAGACAAAGAAAGAGGGAGAGGATTGTGTTCAGAGGAAACGTAGGAATAGGAAGCTACGAAGGACTGAGATTAACGTTCTGGAAGTAGAAGAGATGAAGGAAAACGAGATTGAGAGAGAAGGGAATGATGGAGAGCCCAAGAAGGAAGTGGCGAGTGAGGTAGCGGTGATTGAGGTAGATGCAGTGGCCATGCAGGAATTTGTGAAAGAGGTAGTGGCCAATGTCGTAGAAGGGATTGAGAGAGATGCCAAGGATGACTTAGGGAAAGAGGTAGAGGCAAGTGAGGTAGATGGGAATGAGGGAATAGCCAAACAGGAAATGGCTAAGAAAGTTGATGTTGTGGAGACAAAGAAAGAGGGAGAGGATGGTGTTCATAGGAAACGTAGGAATAGGAAGCTACGAAGGACTGAGATGAAAGTTCGGGAAGTAGAAGAGATGAAGGAAAACGAGATTGAGGGAGAGGGGAATGATGGAGAGGCCAAGAAGGAAGTGGTGAAAGAGGTAGTGGCCAATGTAGAAGGGATTGGGAGAGATACAAAGCAGGAATTGGTGAAACAGGTAGAGGCAATTCAGGTCGACACGATTGAAGAAAAGGCCTTGCAGTCTTGATCAATGAGGTAGATACGAATGAGGTAAAGACCAAACAGGAAATGTCAAAACAAGTTGAGAACGTGGTGGAGGAGATAAAGCAGGAAGGGCAAAGGAGGTTGAGGCATATGTAGTAGATGCCATCCAGAAGTGGCAAAAGAGGTGAGGAGAGGAAGGAGTTGGAGGTAGAGCCAATGAGGAGAGGTGAGTTAGAGGAGGTAGCAGGATGACCCGAATGAGTAGAGGCAGCGAGATGCCACAGGTGCAAGGGTAGAGGAGATTGAGGAGAGCAAGGGAGTGGAGGTAGAGCCATGAGTGGAGCAATGATGTAGAGTGATGAGGAGAAGGGAGGGGGCTATGAGGTGGAGCAGAGTGAGGCGATTTTGGTAGAGGCGAATGGTGTAGAGGCAATAGAGCTAGAGGCAAAAGAAATAGGAGCTATTGAGTTAGAGGCAAATGAGGTAGAGCTGAAGGAGGTCGACACGATTGATAACGATACAAAGCAGGAAGTGGTGAATGAGGAAAGGAGATGCGAGCAACCTTGGAGGGCAGACAGTGTTCAGGAAGAGAAGAAAGAGATTAAGCACATCCCATCTTCTAAGGGAGAGAGAAAGAACAGTATCTGGCGTTGGGCAATTTGGAGCTTCCTGGGCTGCACACGGCAGCTGGAGACGATGAGGAAGAGGAGAAAGAACGAGGAGGAGACAGAGGGAAGGAGCGCCAAGACCAGGAGTGGGAAACAAGAAGAAAGAAAAATGGTGGAGACTCCGCAGAGGGAGAAACTAGCGTGTTCTCCCAGACATAGACATTGAGACGTGGTTGGATGGACATGTATATCTATATATGTATTATATTTTAAGTTGTAATAAAAACGTACTTATGTTTCTTGAACTTGACTTCTGGTACAAATGATGTATTACCGAAGCGATCAACAGAAGGTGTCTACAGGATTAACTGCACTTGTGGCAAATGATATGTTGGCCAAACAGGTCGAATGATCAGCACGAGACTAAAAGAACATCAGAGAAATATTAAATACACGCGTGTCAACAAGAACACTCAATTGATTTTGATAATGTTGAAGTTCTGTGCAAAACTAGCTACTACTGGCCAATACTAATTAGAGAATCTATCGAAATTGAAAGAAATAAAAATCATTTTAACCGTTTGGATAGCTACCGACTTAGTGCTGCGTGGAAGCAAATCGTCAAATAATACATTATTTAAATGCATGCCTATACAGGGTACCATACTTCAATAGAGATTTCTGTTGGTACTGCTATTTTAATACAATGGACAGGAAGGATAAGATCAAAGGGCTCGCATAATGTGCATGCATAATGTACGTTGGTTCATTAATCCCTCACCCCCCCCCCCCCCCCCCCCACTTTGCACAAGAGCGCAGAAGTGTGGTCACCACATCTATACCTCTTTGTAAGGAACGAAACACGTGGACTTCTACACAAATCTGGCTATCACCTGATGAAGCTAGTTGTAATTACTGGTGAAACGTCGTACTCAGATTGTAAATGATGTGGTTTGGCTCTTCAACACACCAGTGTGCTATACTAGTGACGAATTGGCATGTTCTGTTTACGTGACAACCCTTACTAGTTGGCTGTGTCAAGTGGTGCCGGGTTTTAACGACATGTATATATTTACGCGATCTAACCCAAAAAAGACCCTCTTATGGAGCTATTCAGTAATCAATGTATTGATGATGACAATGCACCATGGTCCCCAGTCTCATATTGAACCCGAAACTCACGCAGTCTGTGCACTCCCAGCAGATAGTGACAGCGCAAAAGGGAGCGCGTCACCAGCATTCAGTAACTCACTGGTTCGTTCATTTCGTCTTTCATCTGTTCATCAATTTATAGGTTAATTAAATAAATTATTTGTCAATTAATTCATTAATTAGCCACTTAATCCATTTACTCATATATTCATTAATTCAGAAAATAATGTATCGCTTCTCTCAGTCTCCTTCCATGCATCAAGTCGTATGTGAAGTCACAGCTCAGTTCTCATTCGTGTTCAGCTATGCAGGTGACGTCACGGCAGCTCTACACACAAAACGATGTCGTCCACGGTGGTGGAACGTTGATTTGGTGCACTGTACTATAAACCAGTCAGCCATCCATAGGGAGTGTGGGGCCTGGGGCAAATCTCACCGTGTGGGCTTCCTGAAGCCTTCAAACTAAACCGGGAATCACGTAGATAGGTTCATACATAGCAGGGGTCATCAAAAAGATTTCCAAATCATGATCAAACGCAAGATCCAGGTCGATTGAACACAGTACGTAAAATTCGTGATCTGATCAAATCTGTGAAGGATGTGATCCCTCTTCTTGGTTCTTTCGGTAAAGTCACGTAGAAGGGAAGTAATAAAATAATAAAATAAAACATAATAAAACAATTCTCACGACGTTTCGGCCACAACGCAAGCAGCCGTCCTCAGGTGAAAACCAGGTCCGTCGAGGCGACAGAGTCTGAATGAAACAGCACACGAGCTTGGAGCATATATATAAGCTGGGCGCATTGACAAAGGAATTTGCATATCAAAAGGGATTTAGCATATTTATGGGAAATGCAGGAATGTGATTAGTACTGCATATGCATGTGCATTATGCAGGATTAACAGCATCAAAGGGAGCTGCAGTTACTGCTGCTGCTGCAGTTACTGCTGCTGCTGCAGTTTCTGCTGCTGCTGCAGTTGCTGCTGCTGCTGCAGTTGCTGCTGCTGCTGCACTTGCTGCTGCTGCTGCTGCACTTGCTGCTGCTGCAGTTGCTGCCTTATCCATTTTAATATAACACTATGTATTATTCTACCCACCCTAATGTGTATCACACTGCTATATGTTTACTATACAATTACGACACCATACATTACTCTGCACACTGCACCATGCCAGTGAGTGGAACGCGGTCTGAAAGTCACCGTAAACGTGAACACAATCAGTTAAGATCCGAAATGGTTTATTACGTCCTTCCAATGATTGCTAAGCCAGAATCCATCTTCTCGGTTGAAATTGTCTCTGTGTTTGTATATGTGGATCGCCTCATGAACGAATCTCTCATGATAGCCAGATGGCTTGCAGAGAACCTCTGTCTTGGAGAAGTCAATGTCATGTAAGCCCACTGAATTGTAACAGTGATCTGCCACGGCTGAGGTGTTTGTCCTACCGTGTTTCAGGTCTGCCTTATGTTCACGGATGCGGTCCGAGACATGCCGTGAACATAAGCAGACCTGAAACACGGTAGGACAAACACCTCAGCCGTGGCAGATCACTGTTACAATTCAGTGGGCTTACATGACATTGACTTCTCCAAGACAGAGGTTCTCTGCAAGCCATCTGGCTATCATGAGAGATTCGTTCATGAGGCGATCCACATATACAAACACAGAGACAATTTCAACCGAGAAGATGGATTCTGGCTTAGCAATCATTGGAAGGACGTAATAAACCATTTCGGATCTTAACTGATTGTGTTCACGTTTACGGTGACTTTCAGACCGCGTTCCACTCACTGGCATGGTGCAGTGTGCAGAGTAATGTATGGTGTCGTAATTGTATAGTAAACATATAGCAGTGTGATACACATTAGGGTGGGTAGAATAATACATAGTGTTATATTAAAATGGATAAGGCAGCAACTGCAGCAGCAGCAAGTGCAGCAGCAGCAGCAAGTGCAGCAGCAGCAGCAACTGCAGCAGCAGCAGCAACTGCAGCAGCAGCAGAAACTGCAGCAGCAGCAGTAACTGCAGCAGCAGCAGTAACTGCAGCTCCCTTTGATGCTGTTAATCCTGCATAATGCACATGCATATGCAGTACTAATCACATTCCTGCATTTCCCATAAATATGCTAAATCCCTTTTGATATGCAAATTCCTTTGTCAATGCGCCCAGCTTATATATATGCTCCAAGCTCGTGTGCTGTTTCATTCAGACTCTGTCGCCTCGACGGACCTGGTTTTCACCTGAGGACGGCTGCTTGCGTTGTGGCCGAACGTCGTGAGAATTGTTTTATTATGTTTTATTTTATTATTTTATTACTTCCCTTCTACGTGACTCTACCGAAAGAACCAAGAAGATGAATCCTGCAGTCACGAAAGCTTTAAATCGAGATGTGATCCCTGATATGCAATACCCGGGGCCTACAAACTAATCTGTGTCTGTGGCAGTAGTTACATTGGGGAAACTAAGCGACATGTCTTGAACCGTTTTTGTGAACATGAGGCAGATCTGAAACACGGAAGGAACAATACCTTGGTCATGGCTGATCATTCCTTTAATGCGGTGGGCTCACGAAATGAGTATTTGCAAAACTACTGGCTATCAACAAAGATTTGTTCATGAAGCCATCCATATATACAGACGGACACAATTTCAACTGAGAAGATGGGTACACACTTAGCAATCATTGGAAGGACGTTATCAACCAGCTTAAGTCATAACTGGCTGTGATGCTTCCTGCCACCTTTCGATGTAAATTTTATTTTTTCCTGTGGCTTCGGCTCTCCGATTTCACATTAACAGGTTAAATTTCTCGCACCAACGTGGCCAACTACGAATGCCGACTTATACGTTGTGGTGGCTCTGCGATCTTACATTAACATGCTAATCTCACATTAACATAGCCACCCGCGCACTCGTCGCGGAGGCCGCTCTCCGATCTTACATTAACATGCTAATTTCTCACATTAACATCCCCAGCCCCGCCCCCTTCGTTTATGACCCTAGGACGACACCCTATGAAACAGTCTGCATTCAGCAGCTTTCCTCTTTCCTCCTGATAACGATCGCTTGTGTTGTGATAGAAACGTCGTAGTTTTTTATTTTCTTTGAACCTATCAACGTGACTTTACCGAATGACCCAAATAATATGAATTCTTGCAGTTACAAAAGCTTTAAGTCAAGATTTAAACCAGAAGTATTACATCTGACACCGCAACGTCAAAGCACAGGGTCCACCCACAGCCTGAGGCCCGGGGAAGTTGTCCCGATTCGCCATTACCAGGGATGGCTGTTCCAAGCTATGGCTAACATCAGTGGCGAGTGATATCGTGTCCTCCCTTCCCTCCACTAACCTGCACTGGTGACTCGCGCGGCGAGGCTAGCTAAGACGATCTTTTTCGTTGGTTCACACGTAACGCATAAATGGGGAGGCTTAATGTGCGGTTCCTGACATCAAATCTGAACCGCGCGTAGGCGAAACATCCTTGGTTATACTACTGAGAGAATCGAGAATTAGATGTAGGTAGCACAAGTTGCTCAATCGCCTGGGTTCTGGCGGCAATGTTCTTTTAGCCTCGAGCGATCGACGTTTCCCAAGAGGTCGTACTCAACGTCCATAAGTTACGACTATCGATATGTTATTTGACGACGAAATTAGTGTGCGGCTTTCCGTGCACTCGGTATATTCAACTTTGTATGAGTTCTCGCTTACGACCGCGACGCTTGTATGCGGTTGTGCGATCACACGGGAGGGCTGAACTTTCCGAATTTCCGAGGTCCACCGAACCCTTCATAACCGCCCGCATGAGGACGAGGAGGCAGTCGACCCATTCGCAAGAAGCGTGCCAGATCAGGAGAATATCGTTGAGTGCCAAGACGATAGAGCATTTATTGTGAAGTCTAGATGCAGGCTATTTGAGGATGAGCCGAAAGAAAGTAGGGCTCTGTTCGTGATCATGTATCGGGCGTGCCAACGTGATTTATCCTCAAAGTTAAACCGAGGAGTTACATAGATATATCGGTCATTACCTCCCGCAAGTCCCCGACAAGAGTAAGACAGGTCCCTTTATCCTTATTTTGGGTACCTCTGGCCACTCATGAGACTCGTTTCGGCACGCGGCCTTGTGTCAGTGCCGAAATTCATAAATTTTGAAAGGTTTGATAAATACCATAAATCTTGTCAACAAAGAACTAGCCGCAATGGCTTTGTCATAGCTATGCATAGGTACTGCATTCAGCCGTCGCCTCTTTGTCAACCCAGGTTACCCCCCTGGATGTCTCCGACATGACACTAATACGACCGAGATATATGCGACTGTAGTCCTTATGGCTTCGAGGTCGAGCATACAGCGACACCGGGAGCGACTTTATTATCGTTCCGGCAGCGAAAACGTCATTGGGGTCAGAGCAGGAGCTTATTTGGCACATGACTGAACTCGCTACACTTACTATAGGGTAGAGGAATGAAACGGACCTCCGGAGTCCATGGCAATCGCTAAGGAATGTTCACACACGCGTCGCCGATTTCAGCTTTTGAGGGTTAGGTACATCGGGGAGTCCGGGATGAGTTTGCATGTGATAAAGAGAGTTTCATTGCGCGAAGTTGAACCCTCTAGACTGACACCCCTTCCTCACTGCATGATCTCTCCTAGTTCTCTCAAGTCCTGCCAAAATGCCTGTTTCGAAATGACGGACATATTTTAGTAGCAGATGCTTGGGCAGTATACAAATCTCATTTGGCGAAGTTCTTATTGCGTATCAATGGAGTCTAGATCAAACGGTAGGGTAATCTCGCTCCCCATCGCACCAGTACGTAACTTGCGGATGCAGATCTCCGCGTGATCTTATTCAGATACTAGTACGATACGCGTATCATGGTATCCAGCGAATGCAAGTCGATGCTATCAACCCTTGCTATAATGCTGCAAATTCGAAGCCGTGGTGCTGTTCGTAGACGATCCCGATTCATTCCCCATTGCGATAAGGATATGGGACTACTGTAGAATGCACTATAAAATTTTACGGTGGGTAAAAGAGGATGAGACTCCCGCATTACCCGACACTACGGGTGCCACACCTTGGGCACGCCGAGGACTTACTGATAAATACCCCCATCAAAAACAAGCGGTAGTTAGTCACTTGCGTTAGATCTTTAGGCAATGACTCTTTTTCATCTTTCTGTGTCATACACATGCAACGTAGCTCGATCTTTGGCCTTCCCCAACTTTTATTCCAGCTCGTGGATCGTAAGCTAAGGCCCTTCGTGCTCGGTCGACCTCTGCCTGGTACGGCTACACCCCCCATGTTATGACAAATGTTTTCCTTATCCCATTCGAGGACCGGACTCTCCTCGTAGCTGTACCAACTAAGGCTGTAAAGTATGTTCTGTTGAGTTCAGGCCGATGTCTATTTTGCACGACGACCGCATTACATACGAATTCACGGGATCCTTGCATTGCGATTACTCACCCTCACGAGTCAAATAAGCACCCTATAAATGCCTCTGAGGTACAAGTACGTCGGAGTCCCCAGCGTGAGCAAAGTATTGACACTACCCACAAACTTACACTCCTCTAATCTGTCTCACCCACCTCAAACCGGGCCCAGCAATATGAGCTTGTGAATAAAAAGACGACAGCTCATCCCGGGTTACAAGCTTGATAGAGGCAGTGTGATCAACTGGAGCGTAATTCTGTCCAAGTAGCATATGAGGGCAGTTTAATTATGATGAATGTCGCAGGTGAACAGCTACAATATCTGGGCATCCGCCGCAAGTCACCGCGTATATGACAGTTCTAGTGAAGCACGTGAAGCTGACCTACCGCATTTCTCCATATCGGCCGGCTCTGCTTAAACCCTTGGCGGGCATAGCGTTCCTTTAGGAGTCCTACTATCTGTTCGTCTGGCATGCCTCCCGCCAGCCACGGTAGTACTGAAGCAACAACTCCTCACCGAAGCCACAAGGGAAGGTCGCCCACTACCCGCCGGGTTATTCGAAGGGCGGTCTTTATACTATGGTATAGTTGAGTCAAACTATCGCTGCCATCACATGAGTGCTAAGTCAACTGCGATACTGTGCGCAGTAAAGTAAATAGTGGATAGAATTTCCGATGCCGTTGAGGAATAGAGGTCATTACGGGCCCTGACGCGACAAAACGATCGGGATTACCTGTACAATTCCGCTGCAAAACTTCCCCCCATCGCTAGAGGCCGTGCTGGACTCAGAGCCGGCTCGTTCAGATTCCCGCTCTACCGCTATCGCTGAAAAGCAGCTTGTCAGCTTAACCTCGAATTCTCGGAGGGGGAACTTCGAGCTCGTAGTACCTCGTTATATCTCTTAGCCCAACCATTAATTAGGAATCGGTGCTCCGCCTCTGTTTAAAAGCGGGAGGTCACCTCAGCCAGTCCTCAGGGGCCGACTGGTCCGCGCGGACCATTATTTGCTATACGGGTTGAACTTGGATCTAGACATCCAAGTGACGGCAGACCACTTCGCACTGTTGGCCATTATTGCGGTGGGCTAAAGTCACCTAACTGCTTAGGAAAGCCCGTTACGATCTACCCATCGACCTGTGTAAATTGGGCCTATAGCTACACTAAATCGTTGCGTTAAAAGACAGTTTACGCCACCAAATGAATTCCGTGCCATGTTAAGTGCTATTTGCAAGTAAAATTCCAAGGGACCAATGCTTGCAAGTGGCTTTACTCATGAGTAGTGAGAGTTACCTAAATGTAGCACTAATTAACCACCGGCCAGGGTACTCTCGATAAGTACGATCAATATCCAATAGGTGCCTGGGTCGATTTAGATACGTCCGGTTTTTATGATGGAGCGTCCCGCTCACTCCGAGAGGTATGCAACCCCGCTGACAACTAAGTCTAGGCTGCCCAACATATTGGTAGTGCAAGACCGCCGGGCCGACCCGGCGCATAAACATGCAGCGACAAGAGCCCTGCGCTCTAGCTAAGGAACCAGTGAACGTATTACGGTTACTACAGTTTTTGACTCGCGGAGCTGTTACGAGCGCAAGAAATCGTGTCCCTCGGCCGTTGGAAGATAAGAGTAAGCAGGTATTCGTAGGACACCCAGCAAGAGCCACTGAGACCGGCGCGCCATTTCATTGGAAGCTGCAACGGCAACGAGCTAAGGTTACGATTGATTTGCCCGAATGTCAGGTCGCGTTGCAGTCATTTGCGATCAACGGTCTAGGTCATGTACTGATAGTGTTAGAA
>NW_024705882.1:0-3318 GCF_018977255.1 Callorhinchus milii | reverse complement strand
AGTATTGTGGTTAATGCAGACTTGATTCTTGACAAAGGTATCTATTTGGTGTTTTAACATCTTGACACCTGTTTTATTGCCAGAAAGAGTAAAACCTATTCTTACTTCTTCCTACTTGTCATTTATGTACGTAGATATATATAGACAATCCGCCACTAAACTTTGGAGGCAGAGCTGCACTGCTACCTAGCACGTCCGCAGGTGGTGGATAGTGGAACGACCTTCTGTGAAGGTTAACTGCAAAATAAGCAGCGGCAACCCTGGCGGATAAGCAGTTGTGGACCAAGCAGTGACAGCCCCACCAGGGTGTGGTTCGGACTGAAAATGCCAATGGTTTTCCTCTTCAAAAGCCACATATACCCTGTAACTATGCTGTGACATGGCGAGTATAGGCCGCCATTATAATAAGCATACCATGGGTTAACAAGTCCTCAATAGCAGAGCAGGAGGAAGAAGATGTTAACATCTCAACAGCTGTGAAGGCGGACCAAGACTGCAGCAAAACGATATCTCCAATCGTACTGGTCTCCTTGCCATTGGATTCATGTTCCCATTCTCTCAAGAACTGCGTGGAAGCTGCTGTACAACAGCTTCTCCACAATAAAATAAATCATGCACAGGCGTGTTTCATTAAAGGAACAACATCTTCTGGCACATTCAATACAATTTTTTTGGTGACCAACTAGTGACGACGGGAGCATGAGTGTGAAGTCTAGAAGCTTCTAGCCACAAACTAGCACACAAGTGGCAGCTACAAGAAGGTTGTCTAACACTCAGCAGAAACAAGAGTGTGTTTCTGCAGCTGTAACTGCGACTAAGCAGTCCTTTTAAAGGATCCACTCTGCTCACCCCACGTGGGGAACGGGCTAGAAAAGTGGCCCTAAACATAGTCTGTCTCACTCCTTCCCGACTGGATAACCACGTTCAGAAGGATCCCCATTAATGTGGTGGAAACAATCAAATTCAGATAGTTGCCTTTGGGAACTGGAATGTCAGGACCCTTATGGACAACCCTAAAAGTGAACGCCCAGAATGCTGCACCATAATCGTGGCCCGGAACTCAGACGACACAACACTGACGTGGCTGCCCTCAATGATACTCGACGAGAAGAGGAGGGGCAGCTCAAGGAACAAGGATGGCGGTACCCTCTTCGGAAAGGCAGACAGGAAGAACAGCGGCAGCTGCACGGAGTTGGTTTCTCCATCAAGAATGAACTTGATGAGTTACCTATCGGAATCAGTGAGCGCCTCATGGCTATGTCTCAAACGGGTGGGGAGCCAATATTCCACTGTCATCAGCGTATATGCCCTGACTCTTCACTCCAATTATGAAACCAAAGAAGAATGTTATGTCAACCTTGGCTAGGTCCTTTCTACTGTTCCTGTGGGAGACAAACTTATTCTGCTCGGTGATTTTCATGCCAGAGTTGGAAGAGACATAAACTCTGTAATGGAACCATCGGAAGGAAGGAATGGGTAAAGTCAATTCCAACGCATCCTTCCCTTGACTAAATGCACGGAAAATGGAGTCATCATCATCAACACTCTGTTACGCCAGAAAAACAAATACAAAACATCATGGCATCGTCTGTGATCTAAGCACCAGCACTTGATCGATTACGTCTTTGTCCATGCCCAGGATCCCAAAGATGTCTGCATCATCCAGGCTGTTCTAGTAGCTGCTGGTGGCTGGACTGATCATCGACTCATCTGCTCAACCATGCTCATAAAACTGGCTCCCAAGCGACGGCTTCATCGGAAGAGATGTCTACAGAAGATTAACATTGAAGCTTTATAGGACTCCATTAAGCAAGACCTCTTCCGCCAATGCCTCAATGAAAAACTATCAAACTTGATTCACCAACAGTGGGAAATATAGGCCGTCAGAGAAAGTGCTTCAAGATGTCCTCAAGGCCAACATGAAGAAGTGCTCCATCGACACTAACTCAAGGAGTCTCTTTCCCAGGATCACCTCAATGGAGACAGAGTCTATTTCAAGGAGCCAAACATTTAAAACTTAACAGCAGAAACAGGAAAAGTGGGAATGGCGGAAACAACAGCTGCTGCCCGACTGACTAACGCAGTTCCACCCACCACTATTTCTGGACACGTGCCCGAGTTGCGGCAGAATCTGTCGATCCCAGATTGGTCTCTTCAGCCATCTTTGGACCCACGGAAAATCCAAATTTTCTCTGAAGACAATCATCCTTGATTGTGAGGGAAAGCCTATGATGACACTTCTTGGGTCCCTGGTTCCATTCAGAAGCACGCAGTTGGGTTCATATTTTTACTTCCACCACAGCGTTCCGGACCCTATCCACTGCTATTTGTGACTCAGTCTATGGGCCTCTGAGTCTATAGGTTTCTATGTACAACGTTAGTTCATGGGCTTCTCTGGACAGGCAAGATATTGGTAATACGAAGCCGTAATTTTCACAGCCTCCGATGTGTTCTATGCGTCAATAGCTCAAGGAGCTGGAGAAAGCCACGGCCACAGTCTTCACCAACACCACCACTGCCTCCAACGCCGCCCTGGCAGCCACATGCAGTTCTGCCGTCACCACCAGGGATGCTGCTGGGAGATGCATCGACACCCCCACCCCGACTGCTTCTGGCATATCATTCACCCCCACCGCCATGGCGCTTGATGTTGGCAGATTCAGCGCTGCCACCACAGCTGCTGCTGGCAGCTCCAATGCCACACCACCACCCCGGCTGCTGCCTGGAGATTCATCGCCCCCTTTACCACCATGGTCGCCACATACAGATCCAATGCCGCCACCACCACCCCGGCTCTCGCCGGGAGATCCAACGCTGCCACCCCAGCAGCTGCTGGCAGCTTCCTCACTGCCACCACCACCCCGGTTGCTGCCGGACATCCAATGCTGCCACCCAGGTACTGATGGCAAATAAGAATCCCTGACTAAGAATTAATGGATTAAAAACATAATTTTTCTAGAAATAGATGGCCACAAGCACTTGGCATGTCATTCGTGTTATATTACTCGGTTAAATCCATCCGGGTAACTGTTGGTCATAGCATTCTGGTGGATCACGGAACATGTTGAGATATACCAGAATGGATCACAGTGCTTTGTGGTTAGTCAATAAACACCACCGATTCAGTAACAAATATTTTTGTGAAATCACCTTCACCACAAGGGGGTCAGTGTCTTGGCTGGTTAAGAAGTGGGCATAAGCTGTCCTAAACTATGAATACATCATGACGCTAATATACCTCACCTGACTGTTTGTCCTGGTTGGCAAGGTTAAAATTGTAAATTTAAGAAAATTGCACCACTGTTTCAACCGCTGCGA
>NW_024705881.1:0-21077 GCF_018977255.1 Callorhinchus milii | reverse complement strand
AGCAGCGTCCCACAACAGTCAAGGATTGAGTGACAAAATTATTATTATTTATTTTTATTTATTTTGAGGGGGTTATTACCCCTGAAAAGCAACCGCCAATCACTGAACTACTTACTGCTACTCAAACAGAGTTGTCTGGATAACATGAGAAAACCTGCTTTCACCAGGAATCAAACCCGGTTTCTCTCGCTTGCGAAGCAAGTGGTCTAACCACTACGCTACAAGTCTCTACTCCATATTCTAACTATGTTTTTGATGAGCCGTTTACACCCAGGGGAATTAGTCAGAGAAATAACAATGATCGAAACAAAAAATAAAAATTATGCAAAAATTTGATTTTTTTAAACAATTCAAACATATAATTTCTTTGGAATGATACATAAGAACATAAGAATTAGGAGCAGGAGTAGGTCATTCGGCCCCTTGAGCCTGTGCCCCGCCATTCGATAAGATCATGGCTGATCTTCAGACCTAACTCTAATTACATAGGCCAGTTTTCCTGAATTGTGTATTTATATCACACATTTTATCACACAAAGCTATCAATGTGCTTTATCATCAGTTGAAGGTTAAAATAAAAAAAGAATATAAGTCCTTGCTCTATACAACAATATACAAGATAATTAATGATTGTGCAGATATATAGTGTCTTTCTTTCACACAGATATGAAAACACAAACAGAATCACTTTTAATAATAATCCTTATGCTATTGTACAGCACCTTATCACATCATTGAGGTGTCTTGAAGCATCTTACAGAATGCACTGTAAAGTGAATTGACTGTATATTTTTATGGGAGAAACACGGCAAGCCAATTCACAGAGCAGTATCCCACAAACAGTCATAGATTGAGTGACCAATTTTTTTTTAGCTAAAACTAATAACTGGGTCCCTACTTACTGATAGGTAAACAGAGGCATGCGGAAGTAAGGAACTTGCCTAAGGTTTTGCCCCGCACAGGAATTGAACCCAGGTCCTGTCGCTTGTGAGGTGAACGCTCTAACAAATCGACTACAGGAAGTGAAGCACAGAAAGTAGAAATCAAGAAAAAAACTCTTTTAACACCACGTATTTTTAAATTCCAAGAATAAAATAAAGGAACAGCAGCTCCTCAGGCCGCCTTCGGTTGGACAAGACAGGGCTGGACAGGGAATGGCAGCACAGGACAAGACAAGGCAGGGCTGGGTAAGGCAGGGCAGGACCGAGCAGAGCAGGATTACACAGTCAGTTACTGTGTCCTGCTGTAGCTATGGGTCACTGCATTTCTGTGTCAGATCCTGTCCTCAAATTTGGAAGACAATCAGATGGCACAGCTGACGTCAATTTTCTCTGGGAGCTGAGCTCTGGATGGGGTGGAGTTCTGGATGGGGTGGTGCACAAAGTGAACAGCAGGAATGACAGTGAAGCACAATCCTCCTGGGCATGTGACATCACAGGGATTCCTCAGGGATTGAGAATTTTTGCTGGTGTGACGTTTGCTGATTAGTGATTGTAGATGAATAGAATAAGAACATAAGGATTTGCTATGCGAAAGAAGACCAAGATTCATCCAATTCGCCTTCCAGCATCCCGGCAGTTGCTTGACATGTTGTGTCCTAAATTAAATGTTGTATCTCTCCAATTACCGCCCTATCTCCAACCTCTCTTTCCTTTCCAAGGTCCTGGAACAAGTCATTGCTTCCCAGCTTCGCTCCTTCCTCTCCCACCACTCCCTTCACAAACCTCTCCAATCTGTGTCGCCCACAAAACAAAATTAGCCCTGGTCAAAGTGACAAATCACATTTTGTTCATCAGACCAGGGCAACCTCTGCCTCCTCGTCCTCCTTGAGTTCTCTATGTAAGAAAATAAAATCAGCCAATCTGTAAGAAATATAACGCTAATTCCTTTAACTAGAATCAGACTGTTTTATTATTATTCGTTCGTTATTCCCCAATATCCCGATGGGTCAGACCAAAGGCCGATATAATCAACAGATCTTACAACAGAATAACACCACTATAGATATCTCGAGTTCAAGAGTTCAACACTGTGTCTTTCCAGCACACGAGTTTGATTCTTCATGCTTTCAGTCTTCTTGCTTACAGCTTCCAATCTTTCATCTGATATCCTCAGTCTTAGTGTTTAGCTCTCAGTTCTTCATCTCCGTACCCTCTGTCTCGCAGCCCGGACGGCTGCCATCTCTCTTATCCTTGTCTCCACGACCCGGGATGGCCCCATCGCCCGTACCCTTGTCTCCACGACCCGGGACGGCTCCATCTCCCGTACCCTTGTCTCCACGACCTGGGACGGCCCCATCTCCCGTACCCTTGTCTCCGCGACCCGGGACGGCACCGTACACAAAGTTATCGGAACTCTTATACCAATGTTCATCCAATGATGGTGCGGACATTAGATCACCTGCTGAAATCATGCCGGGTTCACGTGAACACCTCATGTGCCTCACACACACACACACAATGTTCTTAAGACCCCTGTTATCTGATCTAATTGTCTAAGATAGAGGATTGATCAGTTTAGGACTGTATCTGGTGCTCATTATTTTGTGGTGTGGGATCAATCCTTTTAAGTGACTGGTTATTCCTTATCAGTATCCCGGGATGGTACCGAGGCCCTCTAGTTTAAGCAACTTGCTCATTAGTGGCTATTCTTGAGGGTTGCCTTCTGTCGCTCGGCCTGTCAGAATCTAGCGACTTATTGCTCAGTCGAGATCCTGTGTCGACTGGTACCTTAGACCGTTACCTCTGTGGCTTGTTGTTGTCATTTACTGATAGGAGGTGACCCCCGGCCCCTGTCCGTTATTCTTTCAAAACAGAGAAAAACAGATGTGTCCTATCCCATGACTGTCAGTCCAGTTGTGCCCCACACTTAACTTAAAAGTTAACCCATTCACAACATCTATTATGATTCTAGCAGTGTACAAAAAGTGTAAATTCTAACATCTGCTGCCTTTGACATTGTTGATCACTCTATCCTGTCTCCGCCTCTCTAATTTTAAGACTATGTCCCCTTGTTTTGTATTCCCCCACCAGAGGAAATAGCTTCTCTGTATCCACACTATTAAATCCCTTTATCATCTTAAATACCTCAATCAAATGAACCCTCAACCTTCTAAATTCAAGGGAATACAATCCAAGTTTAAGTCATTTTTTCTCGTAACTTAACCCTTTTAGGCCTGGTAACATTCTGGTGAACTTGCGCTGTACCCTCTCCAGGGCCAATATATCTTTCCTGAGGTGTGGTGCCCAAAACTGAACGCAGTCTCCAGATGCGGTCTGACTAATGCTCTATTCTACCGAAGCATCATTTCTTCCCCTTTGTATTCAAGGCCCTTTGAGATAAGCCAACATTCCATTTGCCTTTTGATTACTTTAACCTTCATGGTCCTGTCCTTGCCTGGTTAAAATATTACCTTTCAATCTATCTCCATTTGTCTCCACAAACGACTTCTCCTGCAGCTCCCGCACCATCTTGGGGCGTGTTCCTCAGGGCTCTGCCTTTGATCCCCTCCTCTTGAACATCTATGTGTTCCCTCTTGGTGACATCATCTGCAGACATGAGGTCAACTTCCATATGTATGAGAATGACACCCAACTGTATCTCTCTGCCTCCACCCTTGACTCCAGGAACATGACTGTCCTAACAGAATGTCTGTCAGACATGAAGTTCTGGGTGAGAGCTAACTTTCTAGAGTTGAATGTCAACAAGACCGAGGCTCTCCTGATTGGCTCCCGTCAGTGCCTCCTCACCTCAGGTATTGACAGCATCACCATCCATGGATGTAAATTCCACCTCACGAAGCTAGTCCGGAACCTTGGCATCTTGCACCCAACTATCCTTTCTATCCCACATTCGTGACATGGCCCACTCTGCCTTCCCCCACCTCCGCAACATCACCCGGCTCCGCTGCTGCTGTTCCCCTCAAGCCACCAAATCCCTCATCCACGCGTGTATTACATCTAGGCTTGACTACACCATCTCCCTGCTTGTCGGCCTTCCCAACTCTTCCCTCCACAAGTTGCAGATCATTCAGAATTCTGCAGCTCCTGTCCTCTTCCGCACCAGGCTCCTTGTTCCCACATCTTGCTCCCTCCCTTGTCTCCTTCAAGCTCCATGTCAAGACCCTTCTCTTCAACTGTGCCTTCGGTCACCCTTCTACCCCCCTCCCTCCCTGCCCTGCACCTTTCCTGACCCCAACCGCCAGCTTGGATCCAAATCTCTGACTGTCTGGCACCTTGGGACATCCTCCTGATGTGAAAAGCACTGTACAAATATAATTTGTTGCTGTGGTTGCTAATTTTTCCCAAACTCCAGGATTAGACTTCACATGGAGTTGTCTGGAAATGTTGACTGGTGGGAGAGGGGATTGTGTGACAGTGTAATCATGTCTGAGTCACTGTTGAGGTGTTTGAGAAGCCAGGGTTCTAGATTGAGAGCTGAGTTCAGGTTAGACACAGATTTAGCTTAGTTGGGATGTGTCTCTCCCAGCTCTGGGTGCTCCTGCTGCATCTGAGTCTCCATCTGGGTGAGTATTGCTGAAATACTGCACTACTACTCCAGGCCCTATTGGTGTGTGCTGACATGGCTCCTGTGTGGGAGCTTGCTCTATCACTCTCCCTGCTGTGTTTGGAGAGTGGGAGTGAATCAGGAGGCCAATGGCTCAGGGCTGGAGTTGGATTGAGCTCATTAGGAAATACCAGACTGATCCTGGGGAGTGATATTCCTCCCATTCCAGCACCAGCATCTCCAGGTGCATCTGAGTCTCCAGGGAGTGTGAACATCTCTCTTGTCATGAAGGGAGAACAGGAGTCTCCTAGGATCATAATGGTGAATATTGTAACAAGTGATGCCACATCATAGAAAATACTTTTCATTTATAGTCACTCTCTCAATTCTGTGACAATGATTTAGGCAGTTGACATGTGAACTATACTGCACTTGCTGATTCCCTGGATACTGCACTCTCTTACCCAAGTCAGAAAATTTGGGGCTTCAAACCGCATGGCAAGATTTTGAATTTACATTGTTAAACTGATGCTACGGAGTTAGGGAAGCGTACATTGTCAGAGGTGCGAGACTTCAGATGAGACATCAATCCGAGGATCACATGGTGCTAGTCAAAAAGATAAGAGAGTTTCTCTCTCCCAGTGTCCGGGCCAATAATTCCCCAAATAAAGTTGATTATTCACATCATAGCTGTTTGTGGGACTTTGCTGAGCGCAAATTGGCTTTCATATTCGCTTACAAAATGTGTCAAAATAATCACGTCACAGAATATCATCCAAAGCGCTTTAGGACATCCTTCCTAAAGCGCTATATCAAATCTAACTATTATTATTATTTGAAATTATATTTTTGAGTGAAGCTGGTGTGATGGAGAAAGGATCTCATGTATGGACAGTCAATATGTTGGCCTCAAAATATTTGTGTTCTCACCACCAGAGGACACGGCTCCTCATTTTTTGGCACTAAACTATTAACAGCAAAACTGTCTGTCTCCACCTACAGTCTTTCACAATCCACTGCAAAATGTGCCATGTCTTCAACATAGCATTCTGCCATTCCACCATCTCCCATTAATACAGTTCCCAGTCTGGGCTCCAGCCACACAGCACCGCCTACACACAGCTTCCCCACACACAGCACTGCTATACACAGCACTGCTATACACAGCACCGCCACACACAACACAGCTTCCCCACACACAGCACTGCTATACACAGCTTCCCTACACACAGCACTGCTATACACAGCTTCCCTACACACAGCACTGCTATACACAGCACCCCCACACACAGCACTGCTATACACAGCACCCCCACACACAGCACTGCTATACACAGCACCCCCACACACAACACAGCTTCCCCACACACAACACAGCTTCCCCACACACAACACAGCTTCCCCACACACAGCACTGCTATACACAGCTTCCCTACACACAGCACTGCTACACACAGTTTCCCTACACACAGCACCGCCTACACACAGCACTGCTATACACAGCACCTCCACACACAACACTGCTGCACACAGTTTCCCTACACACAGCACTGCTACACACAGCACTGCTACACACAGCACCCCCACACACAACATAGCTTCCCTACACACAGCACCGCCTACACACAGCTTCCCTACACACAGCACTGATACACACAGCACTGCTACACACAGCACCCCTACACACAGCACCCCCACACACAGCACCGCCTACACACAGCTTCCCTACATACAGCACCCCTACACACAGCACCCCCACACACAGCACCGCCTACACACAGCACCCCCACACACAGCACCGCCTACACACAGCATCCCCACACACAGCACTGCTATACACAGCTTCCCTACACACAGCACCGCCTACACACAGCTTCCCGACACACAGCACTGCTACACACAGCACTGCTACACACAGCACTGCTGCACACAGCACTGCTACACACAGCACCCCCACATACAGCACCCCTAAACAGAGCACTGATACACACAGCTTCCCTATACACAGAACTGATACACACAGCACTCCCACACACAGCACTCCCTCACACACAACACTCCTACACATAGCACACCTAAACACAGCACTGCTACACACAGCACCCCCACACACAGCACCCCTACACACAGCACCCCTACACACAGCACCCCTACACACAGCACAGCTACACACAGCACCCCCACACACAGCACCCCTACACACAGCACCCCTCCACACAGCACCCCCACACACAGCACCCCCACACACAGCACCTCCACACACAGCACCCCCACACACAGCACCCCCACACACAGCACCTCCACACAGCACCCCCACACACAGCACCCCCACACACAGCACCCCCACACACAGCACCCCCACACACAGCACCCCCACACACAGCACCCCCACACACAGCACCTTCACACACAGCACTCCCACACACAGTCCTGCTGCACACAGCACTGTGACATACATCAACAATACAAAATTATATTTATAGAGCGCCTTTCACGTCGGGAGGACATCCCAAGGCACTGGACAGTCAGGTGTCGGGACCCAACAACAACAACAACAACAACAAGATTCCATTTATAGAGCGCCTTTCACATCAGGAGGACGTCCCAAGGCGCTGCACAGTTGGGTCATGACCGAGCAGGGGGGAAATGGTCAGGGTGAGGGGAGGGAGGGAGCGAGGAGGGGGGAAATGGTCAGGGTGAGGAAGGGAGGGAGCGAGGAGGGGGAAATGGTCAGGGTGAGGGGAGGGAAGGGAGGGAGCGAGGAGGGGGGGAAATGGTCAGGGTGAGGGAAGGGAGGGAGCGAGGAGGGGGGAAATGGTCAGGGTGAGGGGAGGGAAGGGAGGGAGCGAGGAGGGGAAAGAGAGTCAAGAGGGGAGCTGAAGGCTCGGTCAAAGAGAAAGGTTTTGAGACCGGCCTTGAAGGAGGAGAGGGAGGAAGCGGCGAAGGCACTGGGGATAGAGTTCTAGAGCCTCGGGGCTGAGAGGCTGAAAGCCGATGGTAGGGTGGGTCGGGCGGGAGACATGGAGCAGCCGGAGCCCACTGAACGGAGGGAGCGGGCAGGTTGGTAGGGATGGTATGTTGGAAATCGATCCTCTGGGGGATGGGGAGCCAGTGGAGTCGGGTGAGGGTGGGGGTGATGGGGTCACGGAGCCTGGTGCGTGAGAGGACATGAGCTGCAGAGTTTTGGATGATCTGCAGTTTGTGAAGGGAAGAATTGGGAAGGCCGATGAGGAGGGAGTTCCCTTAGTCGAGCCTTGAGGTGACGAATGTGTGGGTGAGGGTTTGGGCAGCCTGAGGGGTGAAGCAATGGCGGAGTCTGGCAATGTTGCAGAGGTGGTGTCAGAGCAGAGGCAGAGGGAAGCTAGGAGGGTGGACATTTCAGAGATGAAGATGGGGGAGGATTTTGGGTGGCAGTAAATTAGGAGAATTTTTAGTGAGAGATGGGAGGTTTGACAGAAAGTAACATATTCAAAGGAGGGGAATGAACCAGTGGAGTAGGGGGATAGGGCACGTGACGCCCTGTTGGTGCGTGGGGCACGGTGGTAGGTGTAGACAGGTGGTGTGGCCTCAGTGAGGGGGAAGATGTCACCTGGGGCGATCCAGGTTTGATGAGAACATTGACAGCCAGAGTTTTATTGCAGATGGAGGGGATGTTTTGAAGGCCAATGCAGAGTGGACAGTTGGCAGGGGATGTGTGAGATTGGAGGGGGTGGTGGATTGGTTGGCAGGGAGGGTGGGGATGCGGGTGAGGGAGGAGAGATTAGCCCCTGGGGTCAGGGGGGCTTGCGGGGGTAGTGGGGAATGGGGCAGTCGGTGTGGCTGCTGCTGGACAGCCAGCGCCGAGTGTCACAATGAGCCCGATGGAAGATTCCCGGCTGGAGTAGAGGGAGGCAGTGGGGAGATGTCAAACAGAGATAGGAGGCGGGGAGGGCAGAGAGAGAGCAGGACAGGAGAGTTGCAGGGAGGGGGGCATTTTGAGGGAGGGCCGGCTCGGGTCGGGGCGGCAGCCAAGATGCGCACACTGGGACGAGAGGCGGTGAATTAGTGGGACATTGTCAGCCTGCAGGAGGCTGTGGGGGCTAGAGGTGGCGCAGAGTGGGGAGGGCGCTCATTGTGGTTAGCAATGAGCAGTCTGCAGGGGAAGGACGGGAGGGAGACAGACAGAGCACCCCTACACACAGCACTGCTACACACAGCACTGCTACACACAGTACCCCTACACACAGCACTGCTACACACAGCACTGCTACACACAGTACCCCTACACACAGCACTGCTACACACAGCACTGCTACACACAGTACCCCTACACACAGCACTGCTACACACAGCACTGCTACACACAGTACCCGTACACACAGCACTGCTACACACAGCACTGCTACACACAGCACCGCCACACACAACACAGCTACACACAGCACTGCTACACACAGTACCCCTACACACAGCACCCCTACACACAGCACTGCTACACACAGCACTGCTACACACAGTACCCCTACACACAGCACTGCTACACACAGTACCCCTACACACAGCACTGCTACACACAGCACTGCTACACACAGTACCCCTACACACAGCACTGCTACACACAGCACCCCTACACACAGCACTGCTACACACAGCACCCCTACACACAGCACTGCTACACACAGCACTGCTACACACAGTACCCCTACACACAGCACTGCTACACACAGCACTGCTACACACAGTACCCCTACACACAGCACTGCTACACACAGCACTGCTACACACAGTACCCCTACACACAGCACTGCTACACACAGCACTGCTACACACAGTACCCCTACACACAGCACTGCTACACACAGCACTGCTACACACAGTACCCCTACACACAGCACTGCTACACACAGCACTGCTACACACAGCGCTACTACACACAGCACTGCTACACACAGCACTGCTACACACAGTACCCCTACACACAGCACTGCTACACACAGCACTGCTACACACAGTACCCCTACACACAGCACTGCTACACACAGCACTGCTACACACAGCACCCCTACACACAGCACTGCTATACACAGCACCCCTACACACAGCACTGCTATACACAGCACCCCTACACACAGCACTGCTACATACAGCACTGCTACACACAGTACCCCTACACACAGCACTGCTACACACAGCACTGCTACACACAGCACCCCTACACACAGCACTGCTACACACAGCACTGCTACACACAGTACCCCTACACACAGCGCTACTACACACAGCACCCCTACACACAGCACTGCTACACACAGCACTGCTACACACAGCACTGCTACACACAGCACCCCTACACACAGCACTGCTACACACAGCACCCCTACACACAGCGCTACTACACACAGCACCCCTACACACAGCACCCCTACACACAGCACTGCTACACACAGCACCCCTACACACAGCACTGCTACACACAGCACTGCTACACACAGCACCCCTACACACAGCACTGCTACACACAGCACCCCTACACACAGCACCCCTACACACAGCACTGCTACACACAGCACTGCTACACACAGCACCCCTACACACAGCACTGCTACACACAGCACCCCTACACACAGCACTGCTACACACAGCACTGCTACACACAGCACCCCTACACACAGCACCCCTACACACAGCACTGCTACACAAAGCACTGCTATACACAGCACCCCTACACACAGCACCCCTACACACAGCACTGCTACACACAGCACCCCTACACACAGCACTGCTACACACAGCACCCCTACACACAGCACTGCTACACACAGCACCCCTACACACAGCACTGCTACACACAGCACTGCTACACACAGCACCCCTACACACAGCACCCCTACACACAGCACTGCTACACACAGCACTGCTATACACAGCACCCCTACACACAGCACCCCTACACACAGCACTGCTACACACAGCACCCCTACACACAGCACTGCTACACACAGCACCCCTACACACAGCACTGCTACACACAGCACCCCTACACACAGCACTGCTATACACAGCACCCCTACACACAGCACCCCTACACACAGCACTGCTACACACAGCACCCCTACACACAGCGCTGCTACACACAGCACCCCTACACACAGCACTGCTACACACAGCACCCCAACACACAGCACCCTACACACAGCACCCCTACACACAGCACCCTACACACAGCACTGCTACACACAGCACTCCCTACACACAGCACTGCTACACACAGCACCCCTACACACAGCACTGCTACACACAGCACTGCTACACACAGTACCCCTACACACAGCACTGCTATACACAGCACCCCTACACACAGCACTGCTATACACAGCACCCCTACACACAGCACTGCTACACACAGCACCCTTACATACAGCACTGCTACACACAGCACCCCTACACACAGCACTGCTATACACAGCACCCCTACACACAGCACTGCTACACACAGCACCCCTACACACAGCACTGCTATACACAGCACTGCTACACACAGCACCCCTACACACAGCACTGCTACACACAGCACCCCTACACACAGCACTGCTACACACAGCACCCCTACACACAGCACCCTACACACAGCACTGCTACACACAGCACTCCCTACACACAGCACTGCTACACACAGCAACCCTACACACAGCACTGCTACACACAGCACCCCTACACACAGCACTGCTATACACAGCACCCCTACACACAGCACTGCTACACACAGCACCCCTACACACAGCACTGCTATACACAGCACCCCTACACACAGCACTGCTATACACAGCACCCCTACACACAGCACTGCTACACACAGCACCCCTACACACAGCACTGCTACACACAGCACCCCTACACACAGCACTGCTATACACAGCACCCCTACACACAGCACTGCTACACACAGCACTGCTACACACAGCATTCCCTACACACAGCACCCTACACACAGCACTGCTACACACAGCATTCCCTACACACAGCACCCTACACACAGCACTGCTACACACAGCACCCCTACACACAGCACCCTACACACAGCACTGCTACACACAGCATTCCCTACACACAGCACTCCCTGCACACAGCGCTCCCTGCACACAGCGCTCCCTGCACACAGCGCTCCCTGCACACAGCGCTCCCTGCACACAGCGCTCCCTGCACACAGCGCTCCCTGCACACAGCGCTCCCTGCACACAGCGCTCCCTGCACACAGCGCTCCCTGCACACAGCGCTCCCTGCACACAGCGCTCCCTGCACACAGCGCTCCCTGCACACAGCGCTCCCTGCACACAGCGCTCCCTGCACACAGCGCTCCCTGCACACAGCAACCATTTGTTCTGGACACTCTGTTATCGACCACCTGTGAGTTACCAAATCTCTGGTCTCCAGAATCTGAAAGATCCTGTGGCCCTATTTGAAAATAGAAGGGAGTTTCTCTCCACTGACCAACTATTCCCCAAATATAATTGGCCATTCACTCCATGGCTGTTTATTACACTTCACATAGTATATTGTGAAGTGAACTGATTATGTATTTTGTGGGGTAAAAATGCGGCAGCCAGTTAAGTACAGCATTTGCCACAAACCGTTGTGAATTGAGTGAGCAATTTATTGTTACTTTTTTTTAAGGGATTATTACCCCGGAAAATCGATCCGACATCAACTAACAATTGGGTTATTACTTGCTGTTAGGTAAACAGGGGACATTGCTATTTCCAAATTGCTTGCACTTTACAGCAACATCTTGTAAATGCTTTGAAGTGTCTTGAATATGTGATATATTATTATTATTTACTGTTGACTGAATCCAAGTATTATATTGCCTCGCACATCACCTAAATAGGCTTTGAACTTGCAATGTTTTGCTTGGGGTAGCACTGCATTGTTCCAGCCTGCAGATGAGATGGCCTGCTCAGGTGGATGTTAAAGATCCCACGGCATTATTTGAAAAGAGAAGGGAGTTTCACTAGTATCCTGGCCAATGATCCCCTAAATAAAATTTGTCTCAGTTAGAATACAATTTACATCACGCCTTTCATGTTGGAAGTCATCTCAAAGCACTTCATAGCTGTTTGGGGGATATTGCTGTGTGAAAATTGGGTCATGCATTTGCTTACAAATTCACAGTCACTACACTTTACAATACATCTTGCAAAGAACTTGGAGATGTTTGTATGGAAAGTTAAGATGTTACATTAAATCTGCAAGGTTTATTATATTATAAAGTCCTGATGTAGGGCATGAAACCAGCAGTCTTCTCAACCAGGGGTGAGAAGACCTCAGACTGGGCCAGGACTGCACAATATTTCCATTAAGTAAGAAATCATTTTTACCAGATTTGAGTCATATATCAGCCTCATTGCTGAATGAATTGTTATTGATTCTGGATTCTGGCGAAATAGTCCGACACAAGACCTCAATGCTCTACATGGCCAACAGAGGGAGCACTAAACCCATACCAAAACAAATCAGAGATGTGTGGCCTGTGGTGCTCCGGATATCACAGTGTGAGGTGATAATTAATCTTCAACAAATCAATCTCCAGAATTCCACCGCAGTCCACCTGTGTGCTGACCAGTCCTGTCCTGTCTTTAATTTCTAGTAACAGCTTGATTCTGACATTCATTTGCCAACCATGTCAACCTGGGGACAGTTAATAATAATAATCCTTGCATTTGATACAGCGCTTTTCACATTTTTGAGATGTCTCAAAGCTCTTCACAGAATATACTGTAAAGTGAATTGACTATATAATTTGTGGGCGAAATGTGGCAGCCAATTGCACACAGCAGCGTCCCACAAACAGTCGTGGATTGAGTGCCCAAATTATTATTTATCTTTTTGAAGGGATTATTACCCTAGAAAAGCTGTCTACCAATTGACTAACAGCCGGGTCCCCACTTACTGTTGGGTAAACAGAGGCTTGTGGGGTAAGGAAACTTGCCTAAGGTTTTGTCATTCAGAACTCTGCAGCTCGTGTACTGTCCCGCACCAGGCTTCGGGACCACATCACTCCCACCCTCGCTCGCCTCCACTGGCTCCCCATCCCCCAGAGGATTGATTTCAAGATCCTTATCCTCACCTACAAGGCCATTCACGGCCTTGCTCCCTCCTACCTCTCCAACCTACTATCCCCCTACCTACCTGCCCCTACCCTCCGTTCCTCTGGCTCCGGTCTGCTCCACGTCCCCCGCCCCAACCGCCCTACCATCGGTGGTCGGGCCTTCAGCCTCTCAGCCCCGAGGCTCTGGAACTCCATCCCCAGTGCCTTCGCCGCATCCTCCCTCTCCTCCTTCAAGGCCGGTCTCAAAACCTTTCTCTTTGACCGTGCCTTCAGCTCCCCTCTCGACTCTCTTCCCCCTCCTCGCTCCTCCCTTCCCTCCCCTCACCCTGACCATTTCCCCCTCCTTGCTCCCTCCCTTCTCTCCCCTCACCCTGACCATTTCCCCCTCCTCGCTCCCTCCCCTCACCCTGACCATTTCCCCCCTCCTCGCTCCCTCCCCTCACCCTGATCATTTCCCCCTTGCTCGGTCATGACCCAACTGTGCAGCGCCTTGGGACGTCCTCCTGACGTGAAAGGCGCTTTATAAATGGAATCTTGTTGTTGTTGTTGTCCTGCCCAGGAATCAAACCCGGGTCCTCTCACGTATGAGGTGAGCGCACTAACCAATAAGCCTCAGGGCTTATTTGTGCAGTTTGTGCATTCTTTCACAATCCATGGAAATATTTGTCTTCAGCAAATGTTAATATTCTGCCCATCTACCAGTTCCCATCCAAATACAGCTTCCAGTCTGGTCTCCAGCAAAACAGTCCCCTCCGCAATCTCACCCAGCGGACTCCTATACACAGCTGTTTGTGGGACATTGCTGTGCGCAATTGGCCTCCACGTTCGCCCACAAATATACAGTCAATTCACTTTACAGTGTGTTCTGTGAAGCGCTTTGGGACGTCCTCCCGACGTGAAAAGCGCTATATCAAATGCAAGAATTATTATTATTATTATATGCCAACAAAATATAGTCACTGCACTTTACAGTAAAATCTTGTAAGTACTTTGAAGTATCTTAAAGATGTGATATCAAGTGTATTATTATTATTTGTTATTGACTCTATCCAGCCATTATGTTGTCTAGCACGCCACCTTCGCGGTACTTTAGTTTTCTAAATAGGCTCTGAACTCACATTGTTTGCTTGACATTGAGACGTTGTGCTGGGGAGCGCTGCATCATTAAAGGTTCCGCGTGCAGATGAGATATTAGACTGAGGTCCCATCTCCCTGCTCAGGTGAACGTAAAAGATGCCATGGCACTATTTGAAGAAAGGAGCTTCAACAGTGCCCTGGCTAATAATCCCTCAGATAAAATTCGTCACTCAGGACAATCCAATTTACATTTATGTAGCACCTTCACTTTGGGAGACAAAGTGCTTCATGGCTATTTCCCATATTTCTCATACAGACAGTCTGCCTGTGTGCAGGACTTTGCTGCGCAAATTGGCTACCACATTCCCCCCAAAACCACCCTTCACAATTAATCCTGTGAAGCACTTTGGGATGACCTCCTGATGCAAGGGTTATGAATTCCTGCTGTGGGTATTTATTCAGTTCTTCAAAACAACGATGTTCCACTCGGTAGCATGGCCTCTTGCTGTGGTTCAATTGTGTTCTCGTTCTCTCATGTTGTAATCAACCAACTGCCTGGTATCCAGCCTGAGACTCGTATCTCTGCAGTTATTGTGGTTACCCTGGCTCAACTGATCTCAATTATAACATCCTGTCAATCACTTTGCGATGTTTTGATAATGTGATGAGGCGCTATATCAAATGTAGAGATCAGTAGTGTTATTATATAGCTCTGTTTACCTAACGTTGGTAAACACTCTGGCTTCTGAGTCAGAAAGGTCGAGCCCCGTGTCGTGAGCTCACATCTCATGTGAAGAAAAGGATATAAAACTGTCAACATAAGATCTGTCATTCACATCACGGCTGTTTATGGAATGTTGCACGTTGGTTGCTGCAATTGTCTATCAATAGACAGTCACTACACTCTGAGAATATCTGTGTACACAGCGCTGTGTAAATGAGAATACCCCCCCACCACCCCTGCGGGTACACAGCACTGCAGGTAACAGTGTATATGATCTTGCAGTAATAATAATACTCCTAGCATTTGATATAATGCTTTATCACAGCATCAAGAAGTCTCAAAGCTCTTCACCGAATTCACTATAAAGTGAATTGACTTTATATTTTGTGGGTGAAACATGGCAGCCAAATACCCACAGCAGTGTCCCACAAACAGTGGTGGATTGATTGTCCAAATTACTGTTTTTTTTGTTGTGGAGGGATTATTACCTCTCAGAAAGCGATCCACCAATCAACAATATCAGCAGGTGTTAATATAGAAACCCAAATAATTATGACACTGTATATACTGAATATTAAATTTGATTCTTCACCTGAAATATTAAAAGTGCTTTGTACGTATTTTTATTGCAAAGTATACTGCTACTACATTGCTAATGTTTATCAGCAACTTCCCACACATAGCAGTGAGCGTTTGTAGTCAAAGCACAGTTACCTCTGAGTCAGAGATCTTTTTCCAATCCCAGGGCTTAACTCATTCCTTAGCTGCTCCTCCTGTGCTGCAGTGGGGGAGTATGGGTTGGTGGAGGTGAGACGTTAAACCAAGAAACTTGTATGAGATCATTTGCACTGGTCAAAGAGTCAGTAATAATAAATAATAATAATTCTTGCATTTGAGCTCATCGTGTCTTTGTGATGTCTCAAAATGCTTCACAGAATATACTGTAAAGTGAATTGTCTATATTTTGTGCCTGAAATGCCAGCAGTAAATTGCACACAGCAGTGACCTACAAACAGCTGTGGATTGAGTGATCAAATTATTATTTTTCTTATTTCTTATTATTTTTGAAGGGATTATTACCCTTCAAAAGTGATCCTCCAATTGACTAAAAACCGGGTTCCTACTTACTGCAAGGTAAACAGAGCCATGTGGGGTAAGAAACTTGTCTAACACTCCACCCTGCCCAGGAATTAGACCCAGGTCCTCTCGCTTGGAAGGTGAGTGCTCTAACCACTGAGTTACAGGACTACTGAGGACACATTATCTTGACAGAAGGAATTAAAGAGCTAAACCAGGACTGTACACGGGCACACAGCTAGGCCAGGGCTGTACACAGGCACACAGCTAGGCCAGGGCTGTACACAGGCACACAGCTAGGCCAGGGCTGTACACAGGCACACAGCTAGGCCAGGGCTGTACACAGGCACACAGCTAGGCCAGGGCTGTACACAGGCACACAGCTAGGCCAGGGCTGTACACAGGCCCACAGCTAGGCCAGGCTGTACACAGGCCCACAGCTAGGCCAGGGCTGTACACAGGCACACAGCTAGGCCAGGCTGTACACAGGCACACAGCTAGGCCAGGGCTGTACACAGGCACACAGCTAGGCCAGGGCTGTACACAGGCCCACAGCTAGGCCAGGGCTGTACACAGGCACACAGCTAGGCCAGGGCTGTACAGAGACAGTTAAACATGAAAGAGTTGCTGGTGAGGAAGGTGAAGGCCAGCCTCAAGCAGCTGCTTCTCTTTTCCTCGCTGCAGAGAGAGAGAAATTGGGCGTGGGTGGCGGTTAGTGATGAGCTGCCCCATCTATATCCAACTCCCACTGAAGCCATTACAGCTTATGGCACAAACACAGGCTGAGTCGAGCATCTGCACTCTGGGCACTAATCACACCAGCTCTGCTCCACACTGCTCACTGCCTCACAGCCACTAACTGTAGGCAGTGTCAGCTTACTCCCTCCAGCAGCGACACGCAACATCTCAGCTCACACCCTCTGCTTCCGAGGCCTTGTCAGCCCAATGGTTGCCACTGCTCGGTTTGTAACACATCTCCCTTTGCAATTCACTTGGAATTGGGACATTAGTCAGCTTTCCTCTTAACCCCCTTCTCTACCACAAAATATACAGTCAATTTACTTTACACTATATCCTGTGAAGCGCTTTGAGATGTCTTGAAGATAATAATAATAATAATAATAATCCTTGCATTTGATATAGCGCTTTTCACGTCGGGAGGACGTCCCAAAGCGCTTCACAGAATAGACTGTAAAGTGAATTGACTGTATATTTGTGGGCGAACGCGGCAGCCAATTGCGCACAGCAATGTCCCACAAACAGTCGTAGATTGAAAATGACCAATTTATTATTGTTTTTTGTTTTGGAGGGATTATTATTAGGCGTGTGGAGTAAGGAAACTTGCCCAAGGTTTCGCCCTGCCTGGAATTGAACTCAGATCTCTCGCTTGCAAAGCGAGAGCTCTAACCACTGAGCTACAGGACTCCACAAAGATGTGGAGCTGCTATATCAAATGCAAGGATTATTATTATTGTTTCTAGTGGAACCAGCCCCAGGTTCTCTTTCTGAGTTTACCCCAGAAGCTAAAGGCTGACACCCTCTGTCACCTCCATGTCAGTGATAAAAATAACATAAATACTACAGGAAGAAAAAGTAATAGGAACTTATCATAAAAGGTGTAATAAGTCAAAAACTGAGAAGAACATTGTCAAGGCAGATAGGCATGTTGGGGACAGTTGCCCAAATAAGAGTTAACGTATACAAATCCACATAACATAAGAAATAAAACAAGTGAGTGAGAAGTACAAATTCAGTTTAAAGGGTATAGTGCAGTAGCCATTATAGGGACCTGGTTACAAGCTGAGCAGGACTGGGAACTAAATATTCCAGGGGCATTGGAAATTAGGAAGTGTAGCAATATTGATAAAATACACTATTCAGCAGTGGAAAGGAAAGATTTCAGTCAGGGCGATCAGGTCGTGGGAACACTGTGGGTAGAATTAAGGAATAGCAAAGGAGGTAAGACTCTATTGGGATTAGTCTACAGACCACAGAAGTTGTGATGCAGTGGAGAAGTGTATAACTACGGAGATCAGGGAAGCATGTAGCAAAAGCAATGTGGTTATAATGGGAGATTTTAATTTTCACATAGACTGGGAGAAGCAGGTCACCTTGGGTAGTAATGGCAACGGATTTCTAGAGTGTATTCAGGACAATTTTCTGAACAATATGTTTTAGAACCAACCAGGGGACAAGCCATTGGATTTGGTAATGAGTAATGAGCCAGAACTAATTAACAATCTGACAGTGAGGGAACATCTTGCAAATAGTGATCATAATATGATTGAACTTGATATTAGATTTGAGAAGCAGAAGGGAGAGTCCCAAACCAAGGTTTTAAATTGAATTAATGCAAACTTTGATGGGATGAGAAATAAATTGACCACAGTAAACAGGGCTGAACTGTTAGTGGGTAAACTTACAGAAGAACAATGGGAAGTTTTCAAAAAAAAATTGATACAATACAGAATAACTACATATCCCTAAAATGTAGAAGTTCCAATCGTGTAGTTAAGCAACAGTGGTGGACACGCAGGTTAGAGACTGTGTCAAGCTAAAAGAAAAGATTTACTCAAATGCAAGAAAAAGTGGGAATGCAGAGGACTGGGAGAACTACAAAAGGCAACAAGGGATAGAAAGAAAGTGATAAGCGAAGCAAAAAGGGAGTATGAAAAATAAACTTGCAAGGGATATTAAGACCAATAGTAAAACCTTTTATAAATATATTAAGAGAAAGAGAATAGTCGAGGGGAATGTGGGTCCGTTAAAGACAGATGTAGGTGAGACTAAAACAGAAAATAAGGAAATGGCTGACTTGTTAAATAATTGCTTGACTATCTTTTTACAGTAGAGGATGAGGACAAAATACCAGTCATACAGGGGCAGCTAAATATAAGACATAGAGAAATGCTTAATAAAATATAATACACATAAATAAAAAATGGCAATGGAGAAAATGAGATTCAAGGTAAACAAATCTCCAGGACATGATAGCTTCCACCCAGAGTGTTAAAGGAAATATGAGAGGAAATTGTAGATGCATTTGTCATAATTTTCCAAAGCCCACAGATTCGGGAATTGGCCATTAGATTGGAAAATTGCGAACATCACCCCTTTATTTAAGAAGGAAGGGATGGAGGGAGGGAGAAACCAGGAAAGTACAGACCTGTCAGCTTAATGTGAGTTAAGATTATTAGAGAAAATGGAAGTGCATGGAGTCAGAGGTAACCTTGTGAAATGGCTTGGTAATTGGTTGGGAGGCAGGAAACAGAGAGTAGGGATAAAGGGAATGTTCTCCGGACATTCTCGGAATGTGAAAAGTGGTGTCCGCCAGGACTTCTGTACTGGGACCCAGCTATTCGCCATATATATATAAATGACTTGGATGAAGGAATAGAAAGTTTTATATCCAAGTTTGCAGACAACAATAAGGAAGGAGGCTCAGTAAGTTATAAAGCTGTTCATCCCTCACACCCTCCGCCCCACAATCGGAGGTTGTGCTTTCAGCCACTATGCCCTGAAACTCTGAAACACTCTCCCTCAATCCCTCTGCCTTGCGTCCTCTCTCCCCTTTTTTCTGCCTGCAAACCTTCCTCTTTGACCGTGCTTACAGCCACCTCAATCCCTCAAACCACCCTGCCCGGCTCTGAGTCAGGCTCCATCACTGTTAAGCACTCTGAGGCATGTGGAGGGCACTATATAAGTGCAAGTTGTTGTTGTTGGATGGGAGTAGGAAGTTACAAAGGGACTTAGACAGATTAAATAAGTGGGCAAAGTTCTGGCAGATGGAGTTCAATGTAGGGAAGTGTGGTCATCCACTGTTGATCAAAAAAAGATAAAGCAGAATATTTTCTAAGAACTGTGGAGGAGCAAAGGGATTTAGGTGTCCACATCCAAAAATCACTGGAAACTACTTCCTGGGTAAAAAAAAAGTAATCAAAAAGGTGAATGGAATGTTGGCCTTTATTTCAATGGGTCTGGAATACAAATGGGAAGAAACGATGCTTCAGCTGTATAGAGCGTTAGTCAGACCCCTTCTGGAGACTGCGCTCAGTTTTGGGTACCGCAACCCCGGGAAAGATACATTGGCCCTGGAGGGGGTGCAGCACAGTGTCACTAGAATGTTACCAGACCTTGGAGGGTTAAGTTATGACGAAAGACTGCGTAAATTTGGATTGTATTCCCTTGAGTTTAGAAGGCTGAGGGGTGATTTGATTGAGGTGTTTAATATGATAAAGGGTAGATTCAGAAAAGCTCTGTTGGGGGAATCTAAAGCAGCTACCAGCTCAGGTCAAATCTTCAAGTGTCCAGTTCCTTGGGACGTCTTCCTGACAATGAAAGACGTGAGGAGAGCTGGTAACCAGAGCCACATGTTGCCAGGCTCCCTCAGCGCTGCCCTGGGCCAGGCTACATTAGCAGCTCAGATCCTAGAATCTTACAGCACCATTCGGCCCATTGTGTCTGTGCCAGATCTTTGAAAGAGCTACCAACTAGTCCCACTCCCATGCTCTTATCCTGCACATTCTTCCTTTTTAAGTACCTATCTAATTCCCTTTTGAAAGCTATTATTGAATCTGCCCCACCAGGCAGTGCATTCCACACCATAAC
>NW_024705880.1:4554-21104 GCF_018977255.1 Callorhinchus milii | reverse complement strand
ACCACCAGTGTCTCACCGCCAGTGTCTCACCGCCAGTGTCTCACTACCCAGTGTCTTACTATTGAGGGTTAGATGGATAAACGCAAAAAGGCGGACAATCCCCCCAAGTTTTAACGGCATTCGGTATTCTTGGGTCTTTCGTTAAAGTCACGTAGACAGGTTCAAAGAAAATAATAAAAATAACAGTTAGACGACCGCTTGCGTTGCGATCGAAACGTCGTAGTTTTCTGTTATTTTTATTATTTTCTTTGAACCAATCTTTGTGACTTTACCGAAAGACCCAAACATATTAATTCCTGCAGTCACAAAAGCTTCAAGTGAAGCATTCGGTAAAGTCACGTATAAAGATAAAATAATAAATTAAATAATTGCATACAACGTTTCGATTGCAACGTCGTATGCTATTATTTAATTTATTATTTTATCTTTATACGTGACTTTACCGAAAGAACCAAAGAGTAATTCCTGCAGTCACGAAAGCTCCATATTAAGATTGAAGCATTCGGTAGTTTAACGAAACATTTAAACATTCGCGCAATCTAACACCCAAACGAAAAGAAACCTCCACTGTGGAAAATGGCGGCCGTGGAAAATGGCGGCCGTGGAAGCCCCGACTGCCGCTGCTGCCACCACCATTGAGCGTCAGGCGCTCCGATTGCGACGACTCTGACTACCGGTCCCTGCCTCCTCCTCCGCCTCCCCAGGTCCGCAAGGAGCAGCTCCACTACCGCTACGAGGTGCAGAAGCTGATCGGCGAGGGAGGCCAGGGCCTGGTGCTGCAGTGCCTCGACCACAAAACCAAAACGCTCGTGGCCGTCAAGATGCTGTCGCTGCCCTTGTGTGAGTCCGCGGTTGCCCGCGCTCTCGGACAATAATCATCAAACGATTGGAGGCACCGCCGTGAACACGGCCACTGACTATGGACTCGCTGACAAAATGCTAACTGCCGTAAAACTGCTGCAAACTACACCCACAAAGACACCCAGAGACACCCACAGAGACCCACAGAGACACCCACAGAGACACCACAGAGACACCCACAGAGACCAAGACACCCACAGAGACACCCACAGAGACCCACAGAGAACCCACACAGAGACACCCACACAGACACCCACAGAGTCACCCACACAGAGTCACCCACACAGAGACACCACACAGAGTCACCCACACAGAGTCACCCACACAGAGTCACCCACACAGAGTCACCCACACAGACCCCCCCACACAGAGTCACCCACACACAGAGTCACCCACACATACCCCCCCACACAGAGTCACCCACACAGAGTCACCCACACAGAGTCACCCACACAGAGTCACCCACACAGAGTCACCCACACAGAGTCAGCCACACAGAGTCACCCACACAGAGTCACCGTTGATTTCGTGGCCTCCCCCTCCCTCTACGCAGCACCTCGACAGCGTCCCGCCAGAGGACGGAGCTGGAGGTGACCAAGGAGCTGCAGGGCAAGGCCAGCGATGAGCGCTACGGAGTCATCCGGCTCCTGGACACGTTCCAATTCCGCGGACACAATTGCCTCGTCGTCGAGCTCTTGAAGTACGCGAACCTCCCCCCCTACCTCCCCTCCCCCACCCACGTGCGTGTCCATTGCTCCGCTTGATAGTTGATTTATTTCGGAATTCTAGATTTGAAGCTTCGTGACTGCAAGGATCATATTCTTAGGGTTTTTTCCGGTAAAGTCACGTGGGAAAATGTTTAAAATTAATAAAAGTAAAATAAAAATAAATAAAAATTACGACGTTTCAGAGGCCAACACAAGCTTCCGTCTTCAGTGGAACCGTCACAGCACGACAGCTGTATCAAGTGAAGACAAATTAAATGTCACTTGATACAGCTGTCGTTATGTGACGGTTCACCTGAAGACGGAAGCTTGTGTTGCCTCCGAAACGTCGTGATTTTTATGTTATTTTTATTTTATTAAATTTTTTTTTTACCTACGTGACTTTACCGAAAAAACCTAAGAATATAAATCTTTGCAGTCACGAAAGCTTCAAATCTAGAAGGTGTCAGTTTTGTTGCCAGATAGAAGGGTAAAAACCAATTATCGTCGTCCTTGTCGTCGTTGTCGTCGTCACAGGAAGAGCCTCTACGACGTGATGAGCAAAGGGAGCATCAAGCGAATCTGCGTGAGGCGCTGAGGGGAAGTACACCAGGACCATCCTCGACTTTCCTGCTGTACGCAAGCGACGGGCAATCGTCCACTGGGACATCAAGCCCGGTGAGCGGAGCGGGGGCGGTGATCGCACCCTTCACCGGGGACTCGGTTAGCTGGCGCCGAGGCCAGCCCGGCCGCTGTTGATCGCGGGGCTCGATGCGCTGGCTCCGTCATCTGGAGGAAGGTGGGTATGGTGGTAGTGGTGGTAGTGGGGAGTGGTGGTAGTGGTGGGTGGTAGGGTGGTGGTGGTAGTGGTAGTAGTGGTGGTGGTGGTAGTGGTAGTAGTGGTGGAGTGGTGTAGTGGTGTATGTGGTGTGGTGGTGGTGTTGGTGGTAGTAGGGTGGTGTAGTGGTAGAGTGGTGGAGTGGTGGTAGTGGGTGGTAGGGTGGTGTAGTGGTGGTAGTGGTTGGTAGTAGGGTGGTGGGTGGTGGTGTAGTAGTGGTGGTGGTGGTGTTGTGGTAGTAGTGGTAGTGGTGGGTCACGGGTGCAACCGCAACAAACAAAAAACAAAAACATGAACAAGAAAACATCTAAAGTGAATATGTGACTGATGCAAACAGAAAATCCAAGAAAAACAGCAAAATATTGCAGAAAAAAACACCGTACACCAACGCTGTGTGCAAAAATCCCAGTGGGATGCAAGTCAAACAACAACAACATCCACAAGACAACTTAGATTAAGGCCATCAGTCTAACTCTGTACTACAACAAACAAACATGGCTAAACCAATACAATCACCAAAATAAAGCCATGAAACCAATGTAACAGTGATCATATGAACTGTGACCGAATTTTCACAATAAACGACGTCAACAACATGTACCACAAAACCCTGCAGCCATAGCTGGCTGCATGAGTCACTCCACAACAGCAGGAGCATCAGTCGAAGTGTCAACATTTTTCAATGCCCCTTTAAGATCAGCACACCAAATCAAAACACGGATCACACTTTGCAGCGATCACAAACAAACATGGCTAAACCAATACACTTTTCGAAATCACCAAAATAAAGCCATGAAAGCAATGAAACAGTGGTCATAGGAACTGTGACGAAATTTTCACAATAAATGGCAGCAACAACATGCACCACCAAAACCCTGCAGCCCGTGTGGGTGTCAATGCGTCACTTTGATTGACATACCCGCTACTGGCTGGACACTCTATTGCTGTAACCTCACAGAGTGGAATTCCTTCTGATAGACAGCCAGTTTTGTTTTACCAGGTTTAGTTTTTCTTTTTTTCACACTTTTGTTATGTAGGCTAGGCGTTAGTCACAAACCGCACCTCTCCATAATACAGGCTCAGTCTTTTGTTATGCAGTCTATTCTTAGTCTTAAGCCTCACCTTACCATATTAATAAAAAGTGTGCCGTTCCTGGCCCTTCCCCCCTCAACCATTATATAAACGGAGTGGTATCTCTTGTAATCTCTCATTTACTTGATACAGCTGTCGTGGTTGTGACGGTTCCACCTGAAGACGGAAGCTTGTGTTGCCTCCGAAACGTCGTGATTTTTATTTTTATTTTATTTTACTTTATTAATTTAAATTTTTTACCTACGTGACTTTACCGAAAAAAACCTAAGAATATGAATCCTTGCAGTAACGAAAGCTTCAAATCTAGAATTAATTCTTTCTCCGTCTCTCCCCCTTTGTCCAGGACAACATTCTACTCACGGCGGCCGGCAAAGTGAGGGTCACCGACTTCGGGTGCAGCTGCTACCTGAAGTCTCACTGTGAGTGGCTTTGCGTGCGTGGAGATTTTTGTTTATCAGGGTTAGTTCGCGTCAATGTCAACGTTGTGTCGTCCGACCCGCCGCCACCCGACGCAGCCACTCAGTGAGGTTCAGCGTCACGTGACCAGGACGCTCCAATTCGCTACTTGCACAGCGCCACCCGCTGTGCTGCAGAGCTCGCAAAGGGGTTTTGATTCCTTACCCCTCGTACCCGTACCTGTACCCGGCCGCACCAGGGTCGCAAATGGGTTTCCCGTACCCATACCCGGCTGTACCCATACCCGCCGGGTAACGGGTAGGGTATGGGTATCGGGTACCCGATTGCGACCTCCTGGGATGAAGCCATGTTGCAGGCGCGGGTGGGTTGATTCTAGGAACTTGAATTGTGGGAAGAGACAAGACATTGGGAAATGAGTGACAAACGGTGACTCACCCAGTGACTCACGGTCTACCCGTACCCGTACCCGGCCGTACCCGTACCCGGCCGGGTAACGGGTAGGGTACGGGTATCGGGTACCCGATTGCGACCTCCTGGGATGAAGCCATGTTGCAGGCGCGGGTGGGTTAATTCTAGGAACTTGAATTGTGAGAAGAGACAAGACGTTGGGAAATGAGTGACAAACGGTGACTCACCGGTGACTCACGGCCTACCCATACCTGTACCCGGCCGCACCAGGGTCGCAAAGGCTACCCGTACCCGGCCGGGTTTCGGGTACAGGTACCCGTTTGCGACCCTGGTGCGGCCGGGTACGGGTACGGGTAAGGAATCAAAACCCGTTTGCGACCTCTGGGTGGTAGTGGTGGTGGTGGTAGTGGTGGTGGTGGTAGTGGTGGTGGTAGTGGTGGTGGTAGTGGTGGTGGTAGTGGTGGTGGTGGTAGTGGTGGTAGTAGTGGTGGTAGTGGTGGTGTGGTGGTGGTGGTGGTGGTGGTGTGGTGGTAGTGGTAGTGGTTGTGGTAGTGGTGGGGTCACGGTACCTCTGGTGAAGACAATCTGGGACGACCTATACTTCATATTCATTGTCGTTGTTGTTGTCATTGTTGTTGCTGCTGTTGTTGTTGTTGTGCAGCCCAAACCGTGGGTGGGACGTTGCCCTACATGTCCCCGGAGCTGCCGCTGGGCTACCAGGTCACGTGTGCCGTGGACATGTGGGCGCTGGGCTGCACCGTGGCCGAGATGGCCACCGGCAAGGTTCTCTTTGACTCGCGCACCTACGAAGAGCACCTGCACTGCTGCATCGAGGTACGGGCTGTGGGTGGGTATGGTGGGTGGGTTTGGTGGGTGGGTATAGTGGGTGGGTATGTGGGTGGGTATGTGGGTGGGTGGGTGGGTAAGGTGGATGGGTGGGTATGGTGGGTGGGTACGGTGGGTATGGTGGGTGGGTATGGTGGGTGGGTACGGTGGGTATGGTGGGTGGGCAGGCAGGTCTCTATGGGTATGGGTCTCTGTTGGTCTGCACAGAGACCCACACTCATAGAGACCCATACAGACCCACAGAGACCCACACTCATAGAGACCCATACAGACCCACAGAGACTCATACTCATAGAGACCCATACAGACCCACGGAGACCCATACTCATAGAGACCCATGCAGACCCACAGAGACCCACACTCATAGACCCATACAGACCCACAGAGACCCATACTCATAGACCCATGCAGACCCACAGAGACCCACACTCATAGAGACCCATACAGACCCATACTCATAGAGACCCATACAGACACAGAGACCCATACTCATAGAGACCCATACAGACCCACAGAGACCCATACAGACCCATACAGACCCACAGAGATCCATACTCATAGAGACCCATACAGACCCACAGAGACCCATACTCATAGAGACCATACAGACCCACAGAGACCCATACCATAGAGACCCATACAGACCCACAGAGACCCATACCCATAGAGACCCATACAGACCCACAGAGACCCATACTCATAGAGACCCATACAGACCCACAGAGACCCATACTCATAGAGACCCATACAGACCCACAGAGACCCATACTCATAGAGACCCATACAGACCCACAGAGACCCATACTCATAGAGACCCATACAGACCCACAGAGACCCATACCATAGAGACCCATACAGACCCACAGAGACCCATACAGACCCACAGACCCATAGAGACCCATACAGACCCACAGAGACCCATACAGACCCACAGAGACCCACACTCATAGAGACCCATACAGACCCACAGAGACCCATACTCATAGAGACCCATACAGACCCACAGAGACCCATACTCATAGAGACCCATACAGACCCACAGAGACCCATACATACCCATACAGACCCACAGAGACCCATACAGACCCACAGACCCACAGAGACCCATACAGACCCATACAGACCCACAGAGACCCATACCCATACAGACCCATACAGACCCACAGAGACCCATACAGACCCACAGACCACAGAGACCATACAACCACAGAGACCCATACAGACCCACAGAGACCCATACAGACCCACAGAGACCCACAGAGACCCATACAGACCCACAGAGACCCATACTCATAGAATTTGATTCCCTTTCACGGCCACAATGGGCCCGCTGAGGCTACACCGGCTGTAACCCCCCCTCCTCCTCCCCCTCCTCCCCCTCCTCCCCTCCTCCTCCTCCTCCTCCTCCCCCTCCTCCTCCTTTTGTCTTCGTCTGAAACCACGTGCAGATCCTGGGCATGCCCCCGACAAAGATGGTGGACGAAGCCCCTAACAGGACACTTTACTTTGGTGAGTCGAAGGCTCGGGCAGGCTGGCGTGTGAGTGAGCGGGTGGATGGGTAGGTGAGTGGGTGGGTGGGTGAGTGGGTGAATGGGTGGGTGGGTGAGTTGGTGGGTGGGGGTGAGTGAGTGTGGGTGGTGAGTGGTGGTGAGTGGGTGGGTGAGTGGGTGTGGTGGGTGGAGTGGTGGGTGGGTGGGTGGGGGTGAGTGGGTGGGTGGGTGGGGGTGGGGTGAGTGGGTGGGGGTGGGTGAGTGGTGTGGTGGGTGGGTGAGTGGTGGGTGGGTGAGTGGGTGGGGGTGAGTGGGGTGGGTGAGTGGGTGGGTGGTGGTGTGGGTGGTGGGTAGGTGGTGAGGTGGGTGGTGGTGGGGTGAGTGAGTGGGTGGGTGGGTTAGTTGGTATGTAGGTGGATAGGAAGGTGGGTAGTTAAGGGGATGAGTGGTCAAATTACTTTGGTGAGTCGAAGGCTCGGGCAGGCTGGCGCCAGCGACGTAACCCATTCCGTCTTGTTAGCTGGGGTGGCAGGGAGGCTCTTATAGGGTTCTTTGTGGGGGGGGTTGGGGGGGGCTGGGGGGGTCTCTGAATATGCCGGAGGTGGGGGTGGGGTGGGGTTTGGGGCTTTCTGTAGCGGTCGCTAGGAAGCATAGGTGGGTGTGTGTGAGCAGGTGGTGTGTAGGTGAGTAGGTGGGTGAGTGGGTGGGTGAGTGGGTGAGTGGGTGGGTGAGTGGGTGAGTGGGTGGGTGAGTGAGTGGGTGGGTGGTGGTGAGTGGGTGGGTGAGTGAGTGGGTGGGTGGGTGAGTGGTGAGTGAGTGGGTGGGTGAGTGGTGGGTGGTAGGTGGGTGGGGGAGGTGAGTGGGTGGGTGAGTGGGGGGAGGTGGGTGGGTGGGTGAGTGGGCGAGTGGTTGGGTAGGTGAGTAGGTAGGTGAGTGGGTGGGTGAGTTGGTATGTAGGTGTATATGAAGGTGGGTAGTCAAGTGTCTGACTGGGTATGTGGGCGACGTGCTGGCGGGTGACTCTGCGTGCGTCTCTCTGTCTCTCTGCAGACCCTGAGGGTCTCCCCTACAACGTGTCCCAGCAGCGTCCACCTGGCAGCCTGTCCCTGCACCGCGCACTGCAGGGACACCACCCTCAGCTGGTGGACTTTGTCAGCCGCTGCCTCCAGTACGAACCACACTCACCCTCGCTCACCCCCACTCACTCATCCCCACTCACTCGCTCACTCACTCATCCCCACTCGCTCACTCACTCACCCCCACTCACTCACTCGCTCACTCATCCATCCCCACTCACTCACTCATCCCCGCTCGCTCACCCCCGCTCGTTCACCCCCGCCCGCTCACCCCCGCCCGCTCACCCCCGCCTGCTCACCCCCGCTCGCTCATCCCCACTCACTCACTCATCCCCACTCACTCACTCATCCCCACTCACTCACTCATCCCCACTCACTCACTCACCCCCGCCCGCTCACCCCCGCTCGCTCACCCCTGCCCGCTCACCCGCACGCTAACCCCCGCTCACTCACTCACCCTTACTCACTCATCCCCACTAACTCATCCCCACTCACTCACTCACCCCCGCCCGCTCACCCCCGCCCGCTCACCCCTGCCCGCTAACCCCCGCTCACTCATCCCCACTCACTCACTCACCCTTACTCACTCATCCCCACTCACTCACTCACTCACCCCCACTCACTCACTCAACCCCACTCACTCATTCATCCCCACTCACTCACTCATCCCCACTCACTCACTCATCCCCACTCACTCACTCGTCCCCACTCACTCATCCCCACTCACTCACTCACTCATCCCCACTCACTCACTCACTCACCCCCACTCACTCACCCCACTCACTCATCCCCACTCACCATCCCAGACCTGTCAACACCTTAACAGTGCCCTACCTTACTACAGACGCAACTCAGACCTTTATTGATCACTCCGTGATCCTTACACATCTCAACGTACATCCTGCAAAGTCCCATCACAAGGAACAAACACTAACAAATAGACACAAACATTCTTGTCGTTACCCAGCATTGAAACGGCTACACTCTGTATAACCTGACAACTCAATCTCTCTGCACAAGAACACGGAATAAACCGTGCGGATTGACAGCTCTGCCACCCACTCACCACCCACCACCACTCCCCCCCACCCTCTCCATCTCCCCACTCTCCCCCCACCTCCCACCCTGTCACATCTTCTCACCTTGCCCCTGTCCACCGCGTGTGCGTCTCCTGCCACCACCAGATGGGATCCCAATCTCCGGATGACGCCTGAACAGGCGCTGGCTCACAGCTGGCTACAAACCACCCGAGCCACCACCACCAGGGCCACCACAACCACCATCCGGGGCACCCCCACCACCAGCAGGGCCACCACCACCACCATCAGAGCTACCCCCACCACCATCCGGGCCACCACCACCACCATAGGGCCAACCCCACCACCAGAGAGACCACACCCACCACCACCACAGGGCTACCCCCACCACCCCCACACCACCACCATCAGGGCCACCCCACCACCACCATCAGGGCCACCCCCACTGCCACCACCACCCAGGCCACCACCACCATCAGGGCTACCCGCACCCCCATCAGGGCTACCCCCACCCCCATCAGGGCTACCCCCACCACCGCCACCACCCGGGCCACCACCACCACCTGGCCCGACACCACCAACTGGGCCACCACCACCACCACCATCAGCAGCAGCACCACTCCAGTGCAGGGCTCTGCAGCTGCTGAGCCACGGTGAGCCTCTCTCTGTGTACCTCGCCTGGTACGCAGGAGGTCGTGGGTTCGATCCCGACCCTGATGAGATGTTAACTACCTCGCCTGGTACGCAGGAGGTCGTGGGTTCGATCCCGACCCTGATAAGATGTTAACTACCTCGCCTGGTACGCAGGAGGTCGTGGGTTCGATCCCGACCCTGATGAGATGTTACTACCTCGCCTGGTACGCAGGAGGTCGTGGGTTCGATCCCGACCCTGATGAGACTTAACTACCTCGCCTGGTACGCAGGAGGTCGTGGGTTCGATCCCGACCCTGATAAGATGTTAACTACCTCGCCTGGTACGCAGGAGGTCGTGGGTTCGATCCCGACCCTGATGAGATGTTAACTACCTCGCCTGGTACGCAGGAGGTCGTGGGTTCGATCCCGACCCTGATGAGACTTTAACTACCTCGCCTGGTACGCAGGAGGTCGTGGGTTCGATCCTGACCCTGATGAGATGTTAACTACCTCACCTGGTACGCAGGAGGTCATGGGTTCGATCCTGACCCTGATGAGATGTTAACTACCTCACCTGGTACGCAGGAGGTCATGGGTTCGATCCCGACTCTGATGAGACGTTAACTACCTCGGCTGGTACGCAGGAGGTCATGGGTTCGATCCCGACCCTGATGAGATGTTAACTACCTCACCTGGTATGCAGGAGGTCATGGGTTCGATCCCGACCCTGATGAGACTTTAACTACCTCGCCTGGTACGCAGGAGGTCGTGGGTTCGATCCTGACCCCGATGAGATATTAACTACCTCACCTGGTACGCAGGAGGTCATGGGTTCGATCCCAACCCTGATGAGATGTTGACTACCTCGCCTGGTATGCAGGAGGTCGTGGGCTCGATCCAGACCCTGATGAGATGTTAACTACCTCGCCTGGTATGCAGGAGGTCGTGGGCTCGATCCCGTCCCTGACGATGCCTGCTGCTGCTGCTGTATATTTGCAGTCTGCGTTTCTGTCCCCGTGGTGGTCACTGCGTGGATTCTTCTCAGGGTCCTCCAGATTTCCTCCTCCACGTTTAGAATCGGCGTCACGTACTTCGAGTATTTGACTGCGGCTATGAATGTCCACGCGATGCAGATGATGATGATGATGTCATCAGCCAACTTGATTCGGCTATCAGCTGAGATGGCCAAGTCGCTTCTGATCTCTGTGGGTCTCTGTGAGTCTATGTTGGTCTCTGTGAGTCTATGGGTCTCTGTGGGTCTCTGTGGGTCTCTGTGGGTCTATGGGTCTCTGTGATTATGGGTCTCGGTGGGTCTGAATGAGTCTGTATGAGTATGGGACTCTGTGGGTCTCTGTGGGTCTGTGTGGGTCTCTGTGGTTGGTCTCTGTGATTATGGGTCTCGGTGGGTCTGTATGGGTTTGTATAAGTATTGGTCTGTATGGGTCTGTATGGGTCTCCATGAGTATGGGACTCTGTGGGTCTCTGTGGGTCTGTGTGGGTCTCTGAGTCGATGGGTCTCTGTGGGTCTATGGATCTATGGGTCTCTGTGATTATGGGTCTCGGTGCGTCTGTATGGGTCTGTATGGGTCTCTGAGTATGGGACTCTGTGGGTCTCTGTGGGTCTCTGTGGGTCTCTGTGAGTCTATGGGTCTCTGTGGATCTATGGGTCTCTATGAGTATGGGTCTCTGTGGGTCTCTATGAGTATCGGTCTCTGTAGATCTCTATGGGTCTCTGAGTATGGGTCTCTGTCGGTCTGATGACGACGATGCTGACGATGATGACGATGACGACGATGATGATGACGATGATGGCGACGACGACGATGATGATGACGATGTTGATGACGATGTTGATGTTGATGATGGCGATGACGCGCTGCTGTGGTGCTGCTGCATCTCTCTCCACAGAGCGGAGCCGGAGAAGAAGCTCCCATCATCGTCATCATCGTCATCATCATCGTCATCGTCGTCACCGCTCACCCAGACCTTTGGAGAGAGGACGGAGGTGGTGGAGGTGGTGGAGACGCAGGAGGAGGATGACGACAACGACGAGGAGGAGAAGGAGGAAAGGGAGCGAGGGGTCATGGCGCGTGTGGGCAGGGCGCTACGCTCAGTCCGCTCGCTCCTCAGACGCCTGATGCTCTGTGGTGGGCGGCCCACGGCAGAGTAGCGGAGTGGACCCACACTCACCACCCACACTCACCACCCACACTCACCCACACACACTCACCACCCACACCCACTCACCACCCACACCACCACCCACTCACCACCCACACTCACCACCCACACTCACCACCCACACTCACCACCCACACTCACCACCACACCACCACTCACCACCCACACTCACCACCACCCACACTCACCACCCCACACTCACCACCCACCACTCACCACCCACACCCCCACCACCCCACTCACCACCCACACTCCACCACACTCACCACCCACACTCACCACCACTCACCACCCACACCACTCACCACCACACTCACCACCCACACTCACCACCACACTCACCACCCACACTCACCACCCACACTCACCACCACCCACCACCCACACTCACCACCCACACCACTCACCACCACACTCACCACCACACTCACCACCCACACTCACCACCCACACTCACCACCACCACCCACACTCACCACCACCACACTCACCACCCACACTCACCACCACACTCACCACCCACACTCACCACCCTCACTCACCACACTCACCACACTCACTCACCACCCACACTCACCACACTCACTCACCACCCACACTCACCACCAACACTCACCACTCACACTCACCATCACACTCACCACACTCACTCACCACTCACACTCACCACCCACACTCACCACCACACTCACCACACACACTCACCACCCACACCCACTCACCACACACACTCACCACTCACACTCACCACCCACACTCACCACCACACTCACCACACAACACTCACCACCCACACTCACCACACACACTCACCACCCACACTCACCACCCACACCCACTCACCACTCACACTCACCACCCACACCACCACCACTCACACTCACCACACTCACCACCCACACTCACCACACCACACTCACCACCCACACACACTCACCACTCACACTCACCACCCACACTGACCACCCACACTCACCACACTCACCACACACACTCACAATCACCACACACACTCACCACCCACACTCACCACCCACACTCACTCACCACACTCACTCACCACACTCACCATCCACACTCACCATCCACACTCACCACCCACACTCACCACCCACACTCACCACCCACACTCACCACCCACACTCACCACACACACTCATCACCCACACTCACCACCCACACTCACCACCACACTCACCACCCACACTCACCACCCACACTCACCACCCACACTCACCACCCACACTCACCACCACTCACCACCCATCACCACCACACTCACCACACTCACCACACACACTCACCACCCGTACTCACCACCCGCACTCACCACCCACACTCACCACCCACACTCACCACACACACTCACCACACACACTCACCACCCACACTCACCACACAATGGACTAGAGCCTGCCTAGCCACGTGTGCGTGTGAAGAGTTAGGATAGAGATAAGAACAAGTTATAATGTAATAATGTGTACATATACATCTAGACCATTGTTTGTTTATCGATTGTTGTTGCTAATAAATAAGCGGACTCAACAGAACGTTGCAATTGTGTTTGTTGTGGCGAGTTGCTTCTGTCTGGGGTCTCAGGTGACTTGGGTCCAGATGTTGACTACCTCGCCTGGTACACAGGAGGTCGTGGGTTAAATTCTGACCCTGGTGAGATGTTAACAACCTCGACTGGTACGCAGGAGGTCGTGGGTTCGATCCCGACTCTGATGAGATGTTAACTACCTCGACTGGTACGCAGGAGGTCGTGGGTTCGATCCCGACCCTGGTGAGATGTTAACAACCTCGACTGGTATGCAGGAGGTCGTGGGTTCGATCCCGACCCTGATGAGATGTTAACTACCTCGCTTGGTATACAGTGAGGGAAAAAAGTATTTGATCCCCTGCTGATTTTGTACGTTTGCCCACTGACAAAGAAATGATCAGTCTATAATTTAAATGGTAGGTTAATTTGAACAGTGAGAGACAGAATAACAACAAAATTCAGAAAAACGCATGTCAAAAGTGTTATAAATTGATTTGCATTTTAATGAGGCAAATAAGTATTTGACCCCCTCTCAATCAGAAAGATTTCTGGCTCCCAGGTGTCTTTTATACAGGTAACGAGCTGAGATTAGGAGCACACTCTTAAAGGGAGTGCTCCTAATCTCAGCTTGTTACCTGTGTTGAGTAGTTCCGATGGACGTTCTCGGAGACGGAGGATAAGTTAGGGGTTTCCGCCAGGGTTTATTAACACTTATCAATACTACACAGCAGGGTACACAACTCCCAGGGGCTAGGGGGGTCCTACTCTGAGTCCGGGTCCCTGCCGGCTAGCTCCGGTCTCTCTCTCTCGTGTCGGATCGTGGAGTCTGCCGATTCCACCGACCGGAGAGAGAAGCACCTCTACGGCTACCACCGGCTTACTCCCCAGACTCCCTATTCGATCCCTCTCACTATCCCGGTGATTATTACGTAGACGCGCCTGCGAGCTCCATCGCAGGGACCATATGGCTAAGATACTAGCAGTTCTGCCACATAAAGATCACGCGCAACAGACAAGACCAGGGCCCTCGCTAAGACTTTACCTGGCTCCACTATTGTCATTGCATCTGATTGGTTACAGCAAAAAGACCCCTGGACGAATAATGGCACGTGAAGGCCCTAATACTCTGTGTTTGGCATTAGGTTCCTGTTTGGACACCCGGGGTCCCGGGGGAAGAAATTCAAACAACGGCATACCTGCGTTTAGAAGTCACTCTTCTTTCTCTCTAGCCATTGCGCTAGGATACAGGTCCATTGCGACATTCAGAACGCGGCACCTGAGGTCTGTTCGCTCTTAATTGTGCAACGGTTGGGGTGGGTCATACTTCCATCTTATTCCAGTAACTTGTTTCGAGCAATCTTGACTCCCTCTACACGACGCAATTTCTACAATAACCTCCATCGGTCCCTGACCTCGCGCACCGCCAACTTCCTGTTACATCATAGAGCTGCAAAGCTCCGTACAGCGTAATCGTGGCGTGACCCGTCGTTCGCCTGTAGGACGTTACTATCGAGCCTCGATACGCTCTTGCATCAGCTTCAATCTGTTGGTAGCCTGTGTATCATTCTCTCATCGCTCGATTAGGGTCCTTCGGCACACGAAATGTATGAGTTTTCAGGAATAGTGTATCGCCCTACAGAACCTGGGCGTCTGAAGTGCATCACTCGTGGTGTTTGCTGCGTCCAGAGACCTCCATTTACTTTACTTCATTCAATCAGTCTGGGGATGCTGTATTGCGGTTGTCACGCCCACAAACTTTGGCCACCTCCTGAGGCTTTACCGATTCCAAATGCATCAGTTGAATTGGTCTATGTCTATCCTAATCCAAAGGTGGGCATATCGCGCTCCAATCAGTGGTCTTCCCATAACACGCTGGCAAAGAAGGCAACCGGATCCAGGTGATCCTGCCCCTTCACTCGATGTCAAGGAGGATCGCGGAATACCGCCGACCGGGCCTACTTCCTCATCCGAATCCGCGCTAGTGGGCCATTTTTTGCGCGAATTACTTCCAGTGGCCGGACAAAAGTTCCGTCTGTTTGTCGCTTCGAACAGATCACTTAGACTCGATAAGTTGACCACGGTGTGCACGTAAAGTTTTGTGCGTCTTCGAGCGACGGTGCTCAGCGGGCAGGAGCCATGTGTCCCACCAGTACTACTCCGTACATATATGACCCTCCGTCTTTGGATTATGGACGCAAAGACCGAAGCGAGTTATCCCAGGTAGCACTCTAGGGACACCTGGCGATGCCGATTACGTCACGCTTATTGGTTTTGACTCCGAAATACCGTGCGGTTTCTCTACGACTGTGTATCGTCGCCGGCCCACGGGGTTAAAAATCGTATACGCTTAACGATGGTGAGGCGACTTTTCAGGCGTGGGAACGTCCTTGAGCATGGGGATCTGTCAGCACGACCTCTTGACATCAGGGCGTTTGTTCAATGCGTATAGCGTATACCGTGTCTTTCGAACCGGGTTAGGTAAATCGCACACTCAAGAGGCCATTCCGAGTGGTCAGCTTTAGTAGGCTGCTACTCAGATAGTAGTCATACACGTCTATATCGTGGTTATCCTTACGAAAACCAAGGCCTGTTCCTCGGCAGCGACGCTTAAGCGAGCGGGAAGTACTTATGTACTAGCCACACCTACAGGATATTTTACACTACTTAAGACTTTGGTCTAGAGGATTACCAGTGAATTGGTGGACATAGCTCTTTAAATCCCCTCAATGTGCATAAAATTCAAGAGGGGTCGTACTTACATAAATTAACACCCGGAGACATAGGAAAGCGCAATTATCGAGAAAAAGTTAACGGGCTTTTGATGTCGGAGCGCACAGCAGTATCAACGCGGGAAGGGCCTGTTTCCATATCTGTTGCGAGGTGGGCGGACGAAATTATCTCTCTGACAGATAAAAGCTCGTGGGCTTTTGGTAGTCCAGTCGCAATTCCGCTGGCTTCATTAATGAAGGTGGAACGATCCCCATAGGCACGATAGTGGCACGAAAAGAAAACGTTGTGTTGCTAAATATCGTTGTCACAGTACGCCCAGATCCCCTAATACACACGGAGTCGCTACAAGCGTTATTCAAACGGTAATGTCTGTGGTCCTTACTATCGAAAGTTCGCCCACTCAACAGCCGATTAAAGCGGACACATTCAACAAGTGGACGTGCCCGCGGTCTGCAGCGAATTGATACTTTTCGGAGGCGTCATCGGCATCAGCGTTAGACCTATTCGATAGGTGGTCCGCTAGTGCTTCACGGGAATACCGTCTGCGGTCGTTAAAAGCAACCTCGGCATCCTACTCGTCCTCTTAGGGCGAGAAGTTACAACTGAAGAGGTAAGCGTGTAAACAACTCATCGGGGGAGGTCTACGCGTACTTGGCTCGCGCGTTACGCTTGTCTGTAATCTCGTCCACTCCGT
>NW_024705880.1:0-4524 GCF_018977255.1 Callorhinchus milii | reverse complement strand
ACCGCAGGCACGGTGAGGTGCGTGGCCGCGGAAGCCTCCCGCGACGCGGCGAGGGACCACGGCGTTGCAGCCTCAACGGGCCACGCCGAAGACGCGGCGGTATAATTGGGGCCTGCAGCGGCCCCGCGGCCCACCCCGCCGGCGCAGCGAGGTGCGGGACAGCGGCCGTAGCCGCGGCAACCTCCCGCGACGCGGCGAGGGGCGGCGGCATTGCGGCCTCCCCGGGCCACGCCGAAGACGCGGCGGTATAACACGGAGCCGCGGCAACATCCACGACAAGGGACGCAGGCACGGCGAGGTGCAGAGCCGCGGCATCGCCGGTGGCCGGCCCCGTGAGCGCGGAGACAGGCGGAGCCGCGGCAGCACCCGCGGCCCATTCCGGCGGCACGGCGATGTACGGGCAGCGGCAGTCGCCGCTGCCCACCCCGCGGCCCGGCGAGGACGGCACGCGCGTACTTACCCGGGGCCCCCCCGGCGGGCGCAGCTTGATGTGGAGCCGCGTCGTCGCCGGCGGCTGGTCCCGCAGGAGCGGCGTGCCGAGAAACCCCGGCCGCGTCGGTGGAGAGACGCGGCGTCGGGGTCGCCATGGCAGCCATGGCGCCGACTTGCGGCGTCGCAGCAACAATGTCCGCCGGCCGCCGCGTCGCAGCCGTAGCAGCGGCCGCATACGGCTCCCGAGCCAACATGGCCGCCGCGGACTGCGTCGCAGCCAACATGGCGGCCATTTCCGGTGGAGCGACCGCTAGGAAAACGGCGGCGGTTTCAACGATGGCGGTTGACGGTTGCTCCCGTCCCGAGTGCGGGCTGGTTTGCTGCGTCCGCGCCTCCACCTCGGCCAACCTGACGGTCAGCTGCCCCACCGCCTGCAGGACCTGCTGCAGCAGAGCTGCGGGGACGCTCTCCGTCTCTGGCGGCGGCGGTGAGCTGGCACTCCCAGCAGCCGACTCCTCCCGCTCTCAGCTTGTTACCTGTATAAAAGACACTTGTTCACAGAAGCAATAAATCAATCAGATTCCAAACTCTCCACCATGGCCAAGACCAAAGAGCTCTCCAAGGATGTCAGGGACAAGATTGTAGACCTACACAAGGCTGGAATGGGCTACAAGACCATCGCCAAGTAGCTTGGTGAGAACGTGACAACAGTTGGTGCGATTATTCGCAAATGGAAGAAACACAAAAGAACTGTAAATCTCCCTCGGCCTGGGGCTCCATGCAAGATCTCACCTCGTGGAGTTGCAATGATCATGAGAACGGTGAGGAATCAGCCCAGAACTACACAGGAGGATCTTGTCAATGATCTCAAGGTAGCTGGGACCATAGTCACCAAGAAAATAGCTGGTAACACACTACGCCGTGAAGGACTGAAATCCTGCAGCGCCCGCAAGGTCCCCCTGCTCAAGAAAGCACATATACATGCCCGTCTGAAGTTTGCCAATGAACATCTGAATGATTCGGGCATGTATATGTGCAAGGAGCAGCTCCACTACCGCTACGAGGTGCAGAAGCTGATCGGCGAGGGAGGCCAGGGCCTGGTGCTGCAGTGCCTCGACCACAAAACCAAAACGCACGTGGCCGTCAAGATGCTGTCGCTGCCCTTGTGGTGAGTCCGCGGTGGCTCGCGCTCTCGGGAAATAATCATCAAACGATTGGAGGCACCGCCGTGGACACTGCCACTAACTATGGACTCACTGACAAAATGCTAACTGCCGTAAAACTTCTGCTAACTATAAATTAACAAAATACGGACATAAACCTGCTGCTAAATATGAACTAACAAAATACTAACTGCCATAAAACTGCTGCTCACTACAAACTAACAAAATCTTACTGCCATAAAACTGCTGCTAACTATAAACTAACAAAATCTTACTGCCATAAAACTGCTGCTCACTACAAACTAACAAAATCTTACTGCCATAAAACTGCTGCTCACTACAAACTAACAAAATCTTACTGCCATAAAACTGCTGCTAACTATAAACTAACAAATACTAACTGCCATAAAACTGCTGCTCACTACAAACTAACAAAATCTTACTGCCATAAAACTGCTGCTAACTATAAACTAACAGAATACTAACTGCCATAACACTACTGTTAAATATGAATTAACTAAAAAAATACTAACTGCCATAAAACTGCTAACTATGAACTAACAAATGTATAACTGCCGTAGAACTTACTGCTAACTATGAACTCACGAAATAATAACCTGCCGTAAGACTACTGCTATGAACAAAAGTTTACTAACAAAATAATAACTGCCGTACAACTATTGCCAAGTATAAACTAAAAACTAGCAGACCCATAGAGACCCACAGAGACCAATAGAGACCCACAGAGACACCCAGACCCTTAGAGACCCACAGAGACACCCACAGAGACACCCAGACCCTTAGAGACCCACAAAGACACCCACAGAGATACCCAGACCCTTAGAGACCCACAAAGACACCCAAACCCTTAGAGACACAAGAGACACCCAGACCCTTAAGAAACCCATGGAGGCATCCAGACCCTTAGAGACCCAGAGAGGCCCACAGAAACACCCAGACCCAGAGACCCAGAGTAACCAACAGAGACACCCACAGAGACACCCACAGAGACACCCACAGAGACACCACAGAGACACACACAGAGTCACCCACACAGAGTCACCGTCGATTTCGTGGCCTTCCCTCTCCCGCTGTTCAGCTTCTCGACAGCGTCCCGCCAGATGACGGAGCTGGAGGTGGCCAAGGAGCTGCGGGGCAAGGCCAGCGATGATCGCTACGGAGTCATCCGGCTCCTGGACACGTTTAAATTCCGCGGACACAATTGCCTTGTCTTCGAGTTCTTGAAGTACGCGAACCCCCCCCCCCCACCCAAGCAACTAGATTTATCGATTCATCACATTTATTAATTGTGTTTTACAGCAGGGCTTTCGCGACCAATATAGAGGTATTTTTAGGTTAGATTACGTAAATATATAAATGTTGTGTCGATAAACCCGCCACCATCCGACACAGCCAACTAGTAAGGGTTGTCACGCAAACAGAACGTACCAATTCGTTATTAGTACAGTACTAGTGTGTAGTGTATAGTGTAGTGTATAGTATAGTGTGTAGTGTGCAGTGTAGTGTATAGTGTAGTGTATCGTGTAGTATAATGGTACAGCACAACGTTGTGTTCGAGAGCCAAGCCACAACATTTACAATCTCTGAGTACGGCGTTTCGCCAGTAATTACAACCAGCTTCATCAAGCGACAGCCAGATTTTGTGGAGAATTTCATCTGTTTCGTTCCTTATATAGAGGCACAGATGTGGTGACCACACTTCTGTGCTCTTGCGCAAAGTGTGGGGGGGGGGGGGAGATGATTCATTTTCTAATTTGTTTCCCAATAGCTTTATTTAATAACTTTCAAATTAACTTATTTTGCAGTTTATTTAATGAGTTTAAAGATAGTTAACAATTCATCAAAAGATGTCTCGCCTCGTTAAATCAATTAAATCAATTAATAGGTTTTTACCCTTTTAACTGGTACAAAACTGACACCTTTATTCAAGGCATCATGTTTGCAATGACCACAACACAAGTAGTTGTGTTGTGGTCAGTGTCATTTTGTACGGTTAAAAGGGTAAAAACCTACTATTATATTTTGCCACTGGTAAAAGAGATCTCATAGAGTAAATGCTTACCCCGAGCTCTCAATACTCTGATATTGCACTGTGTTTGAGTTGTACGCCTTCTGGTGTCATCTGGTCCAACACCAATGGGGACTAGGCTCTAAAGAAAGCCGTCTCGGGTGTGGACCAATCAACTTCAAGGACAGTGCATATTATTATCATTATCAGAGTTGCTTCTTTTTGTTTGCTTTTTTGACTACTTGTGTTGTGGTCATTGCAAACATGATGCCTTGAATAAAGGTGTCAGTTTTGTACCAGTTAAAAGGGTAAAAACCTACTATTAAATCAATCAATTTAAATGTTTTGTGCGCGTTAGTTCCCTCGGCGCAATTAGTGCAGCGCGGCAAGGCCGCGGATGAACACGGCGGAGCGACGAGGCGTTTCACGACCCCCCCCCCCCCCAAACTAACCAAGTGGCACAGTCGGTTTGGGGTCTGGGTCGTGGGTCGCCCTGCGGACGTCATCTGAACGGGAAAGGGGTTTAAACGTCGTCGTCGTTGTCGTCCAACACCATGTGAGACTAGGCTCTAAGGAAAGCTGTCTCGGGTGTGGACCAATCAACTTCAAGGACAGTGCATATATTATCAGAGTTATGTTATTTGTTTGCATTATGGCTGCAGGTATTGTGGTCTATGTAAACATGACTCCTTGTAAAAAAAAAAAGTTGTCAGTTTTGTTGCCAGATAGAAGGGTAAAAAACCAATTATCGTCGTCGTTGTCTTCGTTGTCGTCACAGGAAGAGCCTCAACGACGTGATGAGTAAAGGCAGCGTCGGGCGAATCTGCGTGATGCGGTTGAGGAAGTACACCAGGCCATCCTCCACTTCCTGCTGTACGCCAAGCGACGGGGCATCGTCCA
>NW_024705879.1:0-21110 GCF_018977255.1 Callorhinchus milii | reverse complement strand
ACGGGTAACACACTTTTATTAAATCTTTAGGTATCACAATACAACGTGTGGTCTTTTCTTCTTCCGACACACTCCACTAATCTCGTGTAAGCTCTAGGCCTCTGGCTAACCCATACACTCGACTCGTGTAAGCCCTATGCCTCTGGCTACACAATACACTCGACTCGTGTAAGCCCTATGCCTCTGGCTACACAATACACTCGACTCGTGTAAGCCCTATGCCTCTGGCTACACACAATACACTCGACTCGTGTAAGCCCTATGCCTCTGGCTACACAATACACTCGACTCGTGTAAGCCCTATGCCTCTGGCTACACAATACATTCGCTCGTGTAGACCTATGGCTACACACACTACACTCGCCTCTGGGTTACACAGAGTCCCGGTCCCCTTAGGACAGCGGGGCTAGGTACCGCAGGGCTCTAGGTCTTCATCCCCGTCTTCATTCTTCGCTGGTTACACACTGCCCTTACGCCTGTGTGCATCCCCTTTTATAGCCCCTGCTCACGAGGACGGAGCTGATGCGGCGTCGACGTGAGCATCGCTCCTTAAACCAATCACGACGCACTCTCTCTACGATCCGTTTCCCCAGCGCGTGTTAACACTACTCCACCAATCACACGCGCTGCCACCGGTCACTCCCTCTCAGCGCGTCACCGGCCACAGCCAATCAGTACCCCGTAACCCACGACCCCGCGCTGACCCCTGATCCTCCACCGTCAGCGCGCGTCACCACCTACACAGCCAATCATCACGCACTGTGCATACGATCCTTAATCCCAGCGCGTATCACCTCTACATCACCCCCTCCCACATAGCTTGCAGCCGGCCCGGCTGTTAACCTACAACACAACATAACGCAACGCAGTAATAAAGAACTCCATCCCAGTGTGCCCCGTAACACAACAACAACAACATAACACAACCTTAAATACGAAGCAATATACAGCCCGACGAACAACACAATAAAAGCGAACACCGTAAAACGAACGCGCCAAGTGTCACCGCGACCCACGCAGTGCCGAGGCGCTCCGGCTGCCTCGACTCCGCACGTGGTAGATTACACAAAGTAGCGCGACCTAGCGCAAGTCCGTCTGGCCGGTCCGTCGTATGGAACGGGACGTTGGCGACCGTCCGGTGTCTCCGGCAGCTCTAGACGGCACGGATCGGGCCTGGAAGGACCGGCCCCGCGTGGAGATCCGGCCGCCGGTGGTCGGCAGCAGTCAGTTCCGAGACACCTGGGAGCGGGTCAGGCGGAGACATGTGAGGAGCAGGCAAGGACAACTCCCCTCAGGGTCGTCGGTCACGTCACATGCTCGGCCCTCACGACACAAGGGGAGGCCATACGGAGGCGAGAACGGTTTCAGTCGGGAGGGGTGGACGTACCAACGGCGTTTCCCCCATTTGATCTGAACGCACTGGGGGCGCGCAACCCGCACGACTTCCACGGGTCCCCGCCACGGCTTCAACAATTTAGGTGACGTGGCCAAAGGTGCCTGAGGGCAATGCAGCAGGCCTTGTCACCTGGTTCCCAATTGTGCACGGATACCTTCCGTGCCCGCAACCGCTCGTTCGCAATTTGGCGAGCCCGCGAATTAAGCCGTGCGGCCTCCCTTGCCTCTGTCAGTTTATGAATATTAAATTAATATGCTCTGCCAATTTAGAATTAGTTCGTGGTGCGGGCAGACCCAGCTGCGTTTCATGGGCGGGTCGGCTTCCCGGCCGTACATTAGAAAAAACGGGGAAAACCCCGTAGCTGCATGGGGGGCCATTCTATACGCGGCAAGGACCCCAGGGACCTGCAGGTCCCAATCAACATGCGACTCACACACCTGCTGGCACAGCATAGAGGTCAATGTCCTGTTAAGCCTCTCCACCATCCCGTCCGTCTGCGGGTGGTACGGGGAGGTACGCACCTTCCTGGTACCCAACAGGTCGCACACCTCCTGCAGTAATTTACTCGAAAAATTTTTCCCTTGGTCAGTCAGCAAGCGTTCGGGAGCCCCCTTGTCCAGGACGTAGCCCTGGACAAAGGCGTCCGTCACAGCCGCCGCGACTGGTTGGCGAGTGGCCACGCCATAGGCCACCGGGTAAAATATTCGACCCCCACCAACAGGTATTTATTACCCCTAGGCGTGACCGGGAAGGGCCCCAGAATATCGAGTGCAACGAGCTCGTTAATGCGCGAGACCTGAATAGATTGCAGCGGTGGATTAGCTGCCACGGGCGGTGGTTTCCGTCTGGCGCACTCAACACAACCCTTTAGAATATTCACCACATCACCCCCCATTCCCGGCCAATAATAGTCACGCTGAAGCAGGGCAAGCGTTTTGTTAACTCCCAAATGCAAGAGGCGTTCGTGTGCGGCCAAGACAACCTTCCCCCTTACGGCAGAAGGCACCACAATCGAATGCCGCCGGGACAAACTGTCCCATCTCATCAACAGGCCCTGCTTAAGCTCGTAGGAGCCAGTTCGGTCGTGGCTACCTTCGGAACCCTCCGTCTTCCGGCGCAATGCCAGCAGGGAGCTGTCCGCCATTTGGAGACGGCCCCACTCACTCAACGACAGTGAGAGCAGCGAGTCCTGACCCCCTGGGGTAGCGGGACCATCCCCAATTGGTGTGCTCGCGGTCGCAACCAACGCCTCCCTACCTTCCGTAACCGGAGGTTTACAGCGCGCCGATCCCGATAAGCACGCACATTTGTGACAAGGCAACAACCGCGACAGGGCATCGGCATTCGTGTGTCGCAACCCTTTACGGTACGTAGTCGTGAACTGATAGTCCTGAAGGACTTCCAACCAACGCGACAATTGGCCCGAGGGCTGGGCAACCCGTAATGAATACTGGAGCGCCGCATGGTCCGTCCGGACCGTGAAATGACGACCATAGAGATATGGCCTGAATTGTTGTACAAAAAAAACAATGGCAAGTAGTTCACGACGGGTGACGCAGTAGCGCTGCTCTGCCGGCGACAACACCCTGCTACCATAGGCGACCACCCGTTCGACCCCTCCAATGACTTGGGACAGCACCCCCCCAATCCCGTGTTGCTAGCATCCGTGTCTAGCAAGAAGGGACTCTCGAAGTCCGGATAGCGCAAGGGTGGGGCCCTTACCAAGGCGTCCCGGAGGGAGCAGAATGCAGCCTCCTCCTCCGGCCCCACCGGAACTTCACTCCTTTGCCGTTAAAGCGTGCAAGGGCTTCGCAATGGTGGCGAAGTGCTCAACGAATCGGCGATAATACGAAGCAAAACCGATGAAACTGCGCACGTCTGACACTGACGTGGGCGTCGGCCACGAACTGACACAGTCCGTCTTCGCAGGATCGGTAGAAATCCCCGAAGAGTCGACAATGTGACCCAAATACCTCACAGATTTTCGAAAAAGATGGCATTTGGCCGGTTTAAACTTTAATTTAGCCGATCGCATTCGCAAGAACACCCCTCTCAATCGCTGGAGGTGTTCCTCGAACGTTTTACCGAAAACAATGACATCGTCAAGGTAAATGAGGCACGTTTCCCACTGCAAGCCCGACAAAACCAATTCCATAAGACGCTGAAACGTCGCAGGAGAGGAGTGAAGTCCCATGGGTAACCGGTTAAACTGAAACAGGCCCCCTGGAGTCCGGAATGCAGTCTTAGGCTTAGACTCCTCATCGAGTGGCAACTGCCAAAATCCGGACAATAAATCAAGAGTCGAAAAGTATCGCGCACCGGACAATGCGTCGAGAGACTCGTCCATCCTGGGGAGCGGATACGCGTCGGCCACCGAGATCTTATTCAGGCGGCGGAAATCGACGCAAAATCGCAGGGACCCGTCCTGCTTTTTAACGAGCACAATAGGTGCTCCCCAAGGACTGGAAGAAGGCGAAATAATGTCGGCTTCCAGCATATCGTTAACGCCGACTGAACATGTTCCTTCTCAGCAGGACTCAGTCGGAAGGGATTTTGCCTGACCGGTGCCGCATCGCCCGTTTCAATGTGGTGGCGTAGCAGGTCCGTGCATCCGATATCATACTTATGTTTACTGAAGACATCCGAAAATTCAATCAGCAACCCGCGCAACGCGCCCAACTGTACCGCTGACAAATCGTCAGAGTCCGCGCACAGCATATTAATCCAATCTAGGTCCTCCTTTGATGGTACGCTATTCGTGGGGCTCGGATCAACCTGCGCAACCAGCCTCTCCTCCGCAGGGACCCGTGCCGCGTGAGCCAGCACGGTGCCCTGCTGAATGACGGCCGGCCGCGCCCCAGCGTTTAAAACCATGACAAACGGATCCCTGTCTGCCCCAACCAAAGTGTGAGCCACCGATAAATCGAGACCTCCAACAGCCCTATTAGAAGGACCCAAAAGCATGGCCTGTTCCGAGGCCTCCTTCCCCCATGGCTTCCGTAACCGGAGGGGAACCAACATTTGTGAACCCGGGGGCACGTGCACGGTCTGTGTTGCTAACGCCTGAATGGTAGCGCACGCCGTCCGAATTACATTAGGGCTCGTCAAAAATGAAATACGGCGACCCGATGGCAGTTCAATGCAACGCTGATCAATGAGAATTTTGATGGGCATTTTCGCCAAAAAATCAGTGCCCAATAGGCAAGGAACCGCCAGGGAAGATGAAACGAAAACGGGTCCCGACAATTTGATATCACCAATGCAAATGGACGCCCTAATCTGACCGATAATGCCCAACGATCCCCCGTTAGCGGCGTAAAATGGCACATCCACCGGAAGAAGCGGACGACATTGTACCGGGAGAATATTATAAATGAGATCCGAAATAATAGTCGCCGATGCCCCCGTGTCCACTAACACCCTGACCTCGACCCCATCAATCGATCCGGTAACGACGGATGAACCCGCTGAGGCAGCCACAATTCTGTGCCCCAATTCCGACCATTTAATGTCTCCCCGGTCCCGGCCGAACCCCCCTCTCCGAACCGAACCTCCGAACTCTACTCGGCTCTCCCTCGTCGCAACGCGACGACCCATACGTGTCGAGTATGCGGGCCAAGCATGTGAGGTGCCGCGACTTGCCGGGGTTTGCAGTGATGACTTGGGGCCTTGGTCGTCGTCCAGCCGAGGTCCCATGGCGCGCTGACGTGGGGCCGGCAACCGGAGGCCACGTGGCCACGAAGGCCGCAGTTATAGCAGGTGATGACAGTAGTCGGAGATCTCGGTTGCTCCAGCTTGCGGGCCGCTCGCAGAGGCGAACGACCCCCCGACCTCCAGTCCCCCGCTCGTCCCGCGATGAACGCGTCCTCTCGTGGGCTGACGACTTGGGGCACGGTGTCAACCGGAGCCGGAGTTGAGGCCACGGCAGCGTTGCAGACGACCCCCTGCTTTCGTTGAAGGACCTCGTGCGCTTGCATGCTCGTGGCGACCCGTAATGAAGAAATATCGGTGTCGTCGGCCGTGTTGATGGGGACCCCCAGGTCCTGCGCCAACTTGAGCAGCTGCTCCAAAACCATCGCATCTTGGCCCTCCTCGTCCATACGAGGGAACGCGGCGTCAGCGAGAGCGAGCAACGCCGTGCGGTAGGCGAGCACGGTCTCCGTGTCCGCCTTCCGTCTTGCGTAGAAATGATGGCGGCACGCCGAGGGCGGACCGTAGACTTTTGCCATGAGAGCCAGCGCATCCTTGAGCGTGGAGCGGTCCGACCTGCGTGCGGACGTGAAGGCCGCGAGCGCGTTGTCGTCCAGCATGGCAGGCAGCGCCCGCAGTGCCGTAGCGTCGGACCAGGCGGACATCTCTTGATGCGCCAAAAATCTGCGCTGAAATAGGCTCCAATCCCCGCCTTCCGCCTTGAATGCTGACAACGTGGGAAGGCGCTGCTGAAAAATAAAGTCGTCCTCCTCCTCGTGCTTCCTCTCTGCCCCCCCGTCGGTGTGTAAGATGGCGGCCCCAGCGGCGGGTGTGTAATGGCGGTCCGCCGCGCGCGTTGGTGACGTCAGCGGCCGCGCATGGAGAACCGCTGCCACGTGGTGATGGCCGTTCCCGCCAAAAGTTGGAGCGGATGAAACGGCGGGAATCGCCAAATCGTTTTGGCGGGAATCTGCAGAGCGACCCTGTAGCACGTCGGCCGCCGTCCCCGCTCCTCCCGACGAGCTGATCTCCGCCAAGATGGACGCGGCGGCGAGCAGCAGGTCCGCCAGACGGGAGTGTGCCTCGCGAAGCACGGTGTCAGTCCCCCGTCTCTCGTCCGGCGCCGTCGGTGGATCCTGCCCCGTGGGCAGCTCCTCTTCCTCACCCCCTGATGCCCGCTGGCCCGCGTCGTCGAGGTTGTCCTCGTGGTCAATCCCGTGGGTCCGACGGTTCCTCCTTGTATCCATGCTTGGAGGACCGTTTCACTTCTGACGCCAGTTGAAGTATGGGAATTGACGGCAGGAACTTCTTGACGGGTAACACACTTTTATTAAATCCTTCAGGTATCACAATACAACGTGTGGTCTTCCTTCTTCCTCCGACACACTCCACTAATCTCGTGTAAGCTCTAGGCCTCTGGCTACACACCATACACTCGACTCGTGTAAGCCCTATGCCTCTGGCTACACAATACACTCGACTCGTGTAAGCCCTATGCCTCTGGCTACACAATACACTCGACTCGTGTAAGCCCTATGCCTCTGGCTACACAATACACTCGACTCGTGTAGACCTCTGGCTACACACTACACTCGACTCGTGTAGACCTCTGGCTACACACACTACACTGTAGACCTCTGGCTACACACACTACACTCGACTCGTGTAGACCTCTGGCTACACACACTACACTCGCCTCTGGGTTACACAGAGTCCCGGTCCCTTAGGACAGCGGGGCTAGGTACCGCAGGGCTCTAGGTCTTCATCCCCGTCTTCATTCTTCGCTGGTTACACACTGCCCTTACGCCTGTGTGCATCCCCTTTTATAGCCCCTGCTCACGAGAGGCGGAGCTGATGCGTCCATTCAGCATGAGCATCGCTCCTTAATAAACCAATCACGACGCACTCTCTTTACGATCCGGTTTCCCCAGCGCGTGTTAACACTCCTCCACCAATCCCACCGCGCTGCCACCCGGTCACTCCCTCTCAGCATATCACCGGTCCACAGCCAATCAGTACCCCGTAACCCACGACCCCGCGCTGACCCCTGATCCTCCACCGTCAGCGCGCGTCACCACCTACACAGCCAATCCTCACACACTGTGCATACGATCCTTAATCCCAGCGCGTATCACCTCTACACATCAGCCAGTCGTCTCAGTCAGTCGACCTGTACATCTGGGTTTGCCCCGTGACCTCTTGCCAGCGGGCGTTCGACACTTCACGTGGCCTCAAGGTGCACATAGCCTGGCACAAGCATTGTTGTGACGTCACCGCCACTTAGTGGCGAATGGCGGTTGTTGTTGTTCAGTCTATGTATGTATGTGTGAGTCAATTTGTTCGTGTAACTCTATGTGTGTGTATCAATGGATTTGCGTGCGTAACTACATGTGTCTGCCTTTTTCGCCCGGGCAACGCCGGGTACTAACCGCTAGTTAAGAAATATATTTTTCACCCGGACAACGCCGGGTACTTCTGCTAGTGCTATATATTATCTTCTCATTTACAGTTTTGATTGACAGTTGGCATGGGCCCTGGTGCAATTAATTAAATGGGGCCTTCCTGTCCACATTCACACCTTTTGGTAGCCCTATTCCTGGGCCCCTCTGGCCTGTGACCCCAGTGCATTTGCACTGCCTGCACACTCGGTAGTTATTCTACTTGGCCATAAGTAATCAAAGACAACGGTCCACCTTATAGCTTTAACAGACTTTTGGTGCAAGTACGGTTAGCGAGCACCTACGAAAGCCCGCACGGCACACGAGGGGGCGGGTGGCCAGCACTACACCCGGCCGCCTTTGTCTGCCTTGTGGAGATGTTTACATACCGCATCAGGTACTTGTTTGACGCTGAGCCGACCAAGGGAGGCCCAGGACCAGTTCCAATAATCGTCACTGGTGTTGGTGGCCATAAGCGGGCATTGAACACGGGTCGCCAGGTTCGTAGTGCCGCACGCTAACTGCCACACTACCACTCCCCACACATGAAAGTACATAAGTAACCACACATGCTAGGATGCACACATATGCCAGAGTTTTCTCCAATACATTTGTCAACCGTTTGTGAGAACATCAAGAACATTATTGTCCTTAGGTCACCATCAAAATACATTTCAGCAAATGTGACTGACTGACAGGCAGCAGCGATTCATAGATAGACAACTGTTGACTGCTTTTGTCCGAATTAGAAAGGCTTGACAATTTGAATATGTGTGCACTAGGGAAAGTATTCCCAAAAGAAGAACACACATATGTCATTTGAAAAATATAAAATGTGGCCTATCACGAACAATTTTTTAAAATATACATTTATAAATGTGAATATGTACTCAACGACATAAAACACGCGATAGGCAATGTATTGGGCAATGACCCTTCTCCCATAGCACATTAATAGAGTCTTCAGAGAGATAGAGTGGTTAATATGAGTCTGAGACTGGACTTTACTCCAAACTCACACTCTATACACTCTATCCATGGCCGATGTATGTGCTTTGAAGAAGGGGCATTGCGCAAAACGTCGCCTACATATAGTTTCCTTCTAAGGTCAGTATTATTAACACATTTGTCGAGTTGTTTTCTTAATTGCGAACCACTGCCAATACAACTGTAATAACAGCCATAGAGGGTTCACGTGGGGATTGGCTTGACGGTCCTGCTCGTAGCCAATAAGGGTTGAGATTGGGACCATGGCCCATGCGTCATCACGACAGGTCATCTGAAGTGATTGGCTTAGCCATTCGGGGCCCCAGCTAATGGGGAGCCGGATGAGGGGCGTGGTCCCGGGATTGACAGGGAACCATCGAGAATGGTCAGAGCTGTCCATACATGATTGGCTGGGGGAACCACGTGACGAAGGTCTTAAGAGCGAGCGAGAGGGAACGATCGCGAGCAGACTGAAAATAACAGAAGCAGGGTCACGTGCGGACGGGGCCTCGGGTTGCCACGTGCGCGGAGGGGACTTCGTGCGGAGTCTGTCCTCTCTCCCGTTGTCTGCCAGCAACGGAGAGTGAGTAAGGAAAGTGTATGGTGGAGTGGAAATAAAAAGGACTGATTCCGAAACCGTCTCCTGGAAGATTATTACACAACATTGCCTAATTTATAAAAAAAAATTACAGTATTCAATATCACTTGTATGTATGTTACACACATAGTGCTTGCCACAAGTGAACCACAATACCTTTACTGGACTCGTCAAGGAGCGTAAACCATCATGCAAACTCCGGTCATCCTCATAGCGGCTGGCCATTGAACAAAGACGGTCACTGCATCGCATGCTTTCGGATCCGCTTCTGCTGGCCATCTGGAATACTCTTCCTTTCGATATTAGGAAGCAGAGCCGGCCCTAGACCGTTGGGGGCCCTAAGCTAAATTTGGTTGCAGGCCCCTTTGATGTATGATTTTTTTCACCCACTAGCTAGCAGTGACTCTAGGGGGCCCTCTGCTGGCCACGGGGCCCTTTGCAATTGCAAGGGTCGCTTAGTGGCTGGGCCGGCTCTGTTCGGAAGCCACTAGAGCTATGCACTTTTCAATCTCGATTGCAAACTCGCTTCTTTAAAACTGATTTTTGTATTTCGTGTGTTGTCCTTCCGCTGCATCTCCGATTAGCGTGGTTGGCTACGAACGGTGCAAAAGAAGTTATACATACATACAATGTGCATTCGATTGTCGCCTACACGTTCCTGTTGATGATGGAAGAACAGACATTTATAAGGCTCATGGGTGGGAATAGAAACTAAACTACGTTTATTTTACGAGGTATGGCCCACTGAGCTATATACCCCTTTTCAGAAGTGACCTGGCCACAAATGATAGCTGAAGAAAGTGGCCTATCACGTGGAATTAAAAATCGGCAAAATACTCGAAACGCATGTTTCTAAATGTGGTCCTCCAGAACAATCCACGTGACTACGGAGAGAAGATGTAAACTTCAAATATACGGGCGTCAGAGTCGAAATCAACCCCACGATCTGCATACCAGGCGAGGGCGTTAACATCTTGCCACCCAGGAAAGCCTCAAAGAGTCCCAAGACTCCTTTTTCCGAAAATATATTGTGCAATCAGCATAATATAAAATAAATAATCCATTCGGTACTCTAGCAGAGAAGCACACCTTCCAGTGTTAGAGAACAGCCCATTGAAGTTGATATCACTGAACTAGTTCTGAGATCCCTTCATGTGGACTTCTGCTCTACACAATAGGGGGCAGAACTTTCCCACCCGCTCTGCAAAATCATATACAGTATGTTTAATTTCTCAGAGCTGAAATTCTGCCAAAGTAAGTGGAAACCTAAATGAAACCCATCGTCTTTATACTGTTATTGGTGTACAGGCTGAGACGATCAACTCATGACAGTTGGTACCTGGGTTCATCACAGGTGGCTGCACAGATTCAAACCCCAGATAGGAGCGGTACCAAGCTCAGGGCTCTGAGCCACCTGGCCACTTCCTCAAGACTCACTTCTACGAGAGTCTTGTATTGGGATGTTTGGCCATTACATAAAGAGGCGTCTCTTCATGCGGGAGGAAAGCGTAGTGTTCGGAAGAAACCCACACACACGAGGCGATAACGCTCGAAGCCCCGCAACAGATAGATTACATCCGTTTTGCTGTATTTGCTTTGTCCTGGTTATCTTGCACCCCGGCGGGTTTGGAAATTTCACAAATCTCTCCGTGATGCACCAACCCTGCCTCCAGAGCGCTGGATCACAGGGATGCTCCATCATGGCCGGCTCAAAAAGCACGAAGACCACAGTTTCCCTTTCACCGCTTACCCCTCAAATATTTGCCCAGCAGGGTCATTGTAAGATACAGATGGAAAATCTACCGCATGCTTTAGAAATTTTAAACAATACATTTTGTTTGTGTTTTCACATTCAAGGCTAGTCATGCATTTGAATACTTCTCACCACTCGGTTAGTAATGTACACGTACGACATCTGGTGTCATCCCATGCTGCACGGGTTGTGGGGGTCGTTGGAACATACACCACCACTGTGCTTGGTCAATGCAGCTTGGTGAAGGCAGGTCGCATATATATAAATGTGTACGAGCATAGACCACAGTACAATAATACACATGCAAGTTGTCATATAGCTTGCGGGGCTACATTGTGGGCAGCAGAATTTGAATGAAATTCCCATGGCTGGAAACTGAACTCGAACTCAGGATCTCAGAGATGCCACTTCAGCACTGTACCAACTAAGTCACCCGGCCATCTCGATCCCTAACATTTTTTTTATTGGATCTGTTTTGAGATTAATTGTTTTGCTGAGCTGCCCACAATGCAGCCCCGAAAGCCCTATGACAACCTGTCTCTGCATGGTGATCACTCATCCAAGCACCTATCTCGATTATCACGGTTAGCTATGTACTGTGCGAAATAAGTTCAACATACATATCCAGGCTCAAACTCTGCTTAGCTTAAAATGTACACCTGCCTTGTATAATGTCGATGCAACTATCACTTTGAAATTCAAACATCTCAATATGTTCGGATTTAGCTTTAATGATTGAGAGTCATTAGAAATAGTCAACTCAGCCTGTATTGATACTGTAGCGATATGCTTGGTAATATCTCCCAGTATCGACGTATTCCTAGAAATACTCAAGTCAAATGTAGGCTCCATTAATAGATTTGCTAACTATTTTGCTAAAAATATGCATAATAATGCAATTTAATAATGATACCCTTGCAGTGTATCACACGCACAATATTCCACTGACATGTATGTTGAACTTCTTTCGCACCGTACGTAGCCAACTGTGAGGTATGGATCCAAGCTCGGAGTCGCTCAAAAGCTACGTGAAAGAGGTTGGACTCTAAGAGAGGTGGCCTTTTAGAGAGAGATGGGCATTTTACATGCGATTTCTGTTTTAAATTAGGAAATTTGCAGATTGTTGGGTGGCTCAGAGGTCCAAGGGCTGAGGTGGCACCATGGAGAGTCTGTGTTATAATCCAGGAAGCCATCTCTGGTTAAACTCGAAAAAAGTATATTCACCGTGACTGCACACAAAAAAAAACTATCACGTAAAATTTGTTTCTGCACTCTTGAAAATTCTAAGTATTGATTTGACTGCTACGTGAGAGACTCCTCCGTCGAGGCAGGGGCGAGTCGGAAAGTGCTGCCCCCTACTCTGTGGATGGAGGATCTCCAGAGTTGTCTCTGCGATATCCACTTCCGTGGGCCAAATGGATTATATTCGTTCGATTGCACAACACATGTGCATTACGTGACACCAATAGGACGAAATTTGGGAAAGGCGCAAAAATACAAATTAAGTGTGCACATTAGTCTCAATTATTGTGCTGTAACCTCTGCTCTGCTAATTTGGAGTACATGTGTTTATTTTATATATATGTCTTAATCAATCTGTAAATACAGTCGTGCAGAGACCCTACAATTTCAGATTTCTAATTCAAAAAGACACGAAGTTTTTCGATAGACTCTGCCTTGGTTAAGTAAAGTGCAAAAAAACATTATTTGTTCACATGAGAACATATTATCATGAATCTCCATTTTGTAAACTGCAGCACATTCGCCAAATGAAAAACATATAATAGGCGACGTTTCGGCAGTACCAAAACTGCGTAACTATGCAATTAAGTTTAAACAAAATGTAGCAGTCTTGCAATAAACAGGGGTCACGATTCAATTCAGTAGGCCAATCGAGTCCTGTTTGTCTCGTTTTTCACACTCCCCTTCGCATGGTTTCACGTTTAGTCTTAACAATAGAGTCTTACATGCACACACCAAAGCTTTTATCGCTAGCATTGGAATAAATTGCAGTCAAAGAATGCACGATTCAAACTGGGCGAAGACCCCGGGGCCGGCCCAGAAGCTGGAGCCCGTCGCCAGGGAAAAGGTCTTGACCGCCCTACACAATATGCTGCCGCCGCGACCCTTTACCAGGACAAGCGAATTGAGAAACGAACAAACGAACGAATTCATGAAGAATTAGTGGAAGTTTTCTAAAATCCCCTCCGCCACCTCCGTCCATCCAGCAGTCGAACTTAAAACACCACAGTGACTCTATTGGCAGGTCGCACGTGGCAGTTTAAACTGTGGGCACACCCACCTCTTCCAACACATTTGGTCAACGTCGAGGAGTAGACCAACTACCACGATGGATTGATTTTAGACTATCGTGGAGGCCGTTCCTACAGCTACATTGCGAGCAAGCACTTGCAGGGCCACACCTTTGCATATTTTACCTTTTTAGATTTGTAGATAATGGATGTTATACCGCACAGAGCCCTGAGGCTATAGGTGCTGACATTGACCTCCTGTAATAGAATTAAAGAATAAAATCAACAGCGGCGAGCGAAAGCGCCCCCGGCTAAAACACATGGGCATGAAGTCATCATTATTGGGTCACTACGAGGCTGGAAAATCCCACATCAGTTTCAGTGCAAAGTTTGCGCAACGAGTTTAATCTCATGTTCATTGAGTAACTGTGATTAATACGTGGTGTCTTTAGGTTAGGTCATATACACATGTGTCGTAAACCCTTCTCCACCCGACACAGCGGATAAATAAAGGTGTCAAACGTGCCAAATGTATCTCACTGCTTCAGCAGCACACGGTGTGCGGAGAGTAAACTCACAATATTGACATGGGTACGCCGTTTCCATGTCTCCTCGTTCCCAGCCACCAATCCCCTATCCTCCCGTCTCGGACCACTCTCACTCATCGCCAGCCACCAATCCCTTGTCTTCATGTCCGCGGGGTTAGTCCCGGTCAACTCGGTGCAGGGATTGAGATCAGCATGTAGGGGTGGGGGGATGCCGATGTTGCGCGGGAACGTTATCGAGGGTCGTTACAGGTATAGTAATTGTCAGCGGACTTTCCCTTCTTGATAAAAAAAAATGAGAGAAAAAAAAATCCCCCCAAAATGTTTTGGACTTTCCTCAATGACATTAACCGCTTGCATCACAGCAGTGAATCACTTGCTCAGACTTTGCCGCTTGGTTAAATTTTCTCACCAGCCATCGCTCGTGACCACGAGCAGTGCGCTTTAAAGGTGTCTTGCAATATGACGCTCGCAAACAAATAATTGTAATCTTGACGCGTTTAAGTCACACCCAAATATGCTCAGAATTCAGTAATAAAGGCACAGGTTTTTCACAAAGTCTGTCTAACCGGATTGTTTAATGTGATGGAGTAAAATCAGCCATCGCCTCTTTCGCAATTTGTCGGCATGTTTCCATCTCGGAGTCAGAATCATAATCTTTATTAACCCTGGAGAAATCCGATGAGCTATGAAGCTCTTTTTTCCACAAATGTCCAGTAGGGGTGGGTCAGAAGGTTACAGCAACAAACGATACAAAAAAATACTGGAGTGCAAAGTATAGGAAAACAAATCACTAAAAATAAATATTACAAACAGATCAAGTTTACAGCGGATTTGTCAATCCACTACGAGATAAGGGGACGTCCATAAATGACACGCGGTTTTTGACGATTTTTGACCCCCCCCTCGTCACACGGCGTCACAAAAAGTCAGACCCCCCCGCAAATATAACGTCTCAAAGCTCTGCCCCCCCCCAAAACCATATTTCCATTTTGAAAATAAAACATGCTTCAAATCGCTTTAAACTATTGTCATTGCAGTGCGTATTTAATGTGGCACTGCACTCTGATGTTGTAGGAGAAAACATTTATTAAAAAGTATATTTAATTAAGTAGAACGTGTTGTCTATATTTAAAGTTGCGCATTTTGATGTGACGTCAAATTTCTCACCCCCCCATCACAAATGTCTGACCCCCCCCAAATGCGTGACGTCATTTATGGACCTCTCCTAAGCCCCTCACGCAGTGCAAGTCGTGGGGGTTATTTGACCACAGTTCACTATACTGATCGATGTGGTTTAAATGAAGGTGGGGCATAAACGTGGGAGCATATAAGCACTGTACAATACACTCCAACGGTGGATGTTGTCTGTTTGCCCTCTGCTCCCCACACTGTAGCAACGGGGTGAGCTCAGCTCTCCATGCATAATGTTCTCTCTGTCTTCAAAGTTAAGCAAACACTAGTACATGCCAACACATTCACCAACAACCCAGTTTTCTTCAAAGTACACGCATTTAACAGGCGACAGTTTCAGGAAATGGCCATACTTCGCTGACTCACCAGGTTCTTATCTCGTTAGCTTTATATCACGAGGTAATCATTACTAATCAACATAGGGTATCAGTTACTGGTGCCTTGTACAATAATGTTATTGATCTATTTCAGCAACTACTGCCTTGTAAAGTTATGCAAGAGATAAAAGACAAAGATCCCCGTATAGCCTGAACAGACTGTTGGGCAGAGTGTTGTGAACGAGCACCTATGAAGGCTGGTGCACGACACACGAGGTCGTGGTTGGCCAACACCACGCCCGGCCGCTTTTGTCTCCCCAGTGGCGATGTTTACACACGACACCAGGTACTCATTTGAGTCTGAGTCGGCTTAGGGGAAGCCCAGGACCGGTTCAGATAATAATCGTCACTGGTGTTGGCCATGAGCTGGAATCAACCTCGATCGCCAGATTCGTAGCGCAATGCGTTAACTGCAACACTACAACACATATACATATCACTGGACCTATAAGATGAAGGTAGAGAGTCCTGAAATGTCTTGGTCATGCTACAGTTCCAGAAAGGGCCTCCACTAAGTGGAGCTCTAGAGGGCACTTGTAGAGGGTATTTGGCCTCCTCTTCTATGCTGGACATACGCCTTGAAAGATGTGGGAGTGCCCACACTTTACCCCACTGAACGTGACCTAACAATCGACTGTGGTGTATCCATTAATACTGCTGGGTGAACAGAGACCGGGGGGGAAGCAGTGCTGGATTATTGTAGTAGCAAAAGTAGTAAATGCTACAGGCCCCGCACTTTCAAGGGCCCGCGCTAAATGCTTTAAAGCTATCAATTCCGGTTCAGTGATTCTGCACTTGCTCTATCACTATAGTACTGTACCGCCTTCAACTTTTATGAACGACTCTGGTGTTTAACGTTAGCGATTTGTCGTATTATGTGGCTGTATAGAAAAAAGAATACAATTACATTACTATGCAAGTAAAAAATTGTGTTTTAATCTGTGTTTTTTTTATTTAGGGCCCCTTCGTAACATATGCTACAGGCCCTGCACTAGCTTAATACGGCAATGCGGTCGGGGGGTGGATTAAAAAAAGAAACTGGCACCATTGTATCAACCGCCTCGCCGAGAGATCGATTTCAAACGGCTACCTCGCGATTGAAAGTGCATGTGTTGACCATTATTAACATCACGGCTGCATCCACTGCATTTACGCTGATCTGAAATCAGATACATTTGCAGTCTGCCACTGTCGCGGAATTTTTTTTTCCGTTGAATCGTGCTTATCGGCATGCTCCAACGATGCTCGTAACACCGCCCACTGTGCTTCATAGGGAATAAAGATGGCACTTTAGTTTGTTAAGTTTTTGAGCCAGCTGGTTAGGATGGGGCAAAACTCACCCAAGCAACTGGAGAGCACAGCGTATGTGTTTCTCAACTAACATTAAAACTAACAATAACATGTTTGATAATCACAGTTAAGAGACAAACAGCATTTATACTATTAAAATGATTAAAATAAAATTGGTTTTAAACTTAAAATCTCATCAACGGTCCTCATACTGTAAACTAACTCAATGAGACGATGAAATCTTCCATATCTGGACCATAACAACAACAAAAGCAGATTGCAAGTGACAGCAGCGGTGCATGAATGACATTCCCATGACCCATACACGTTAACTAGTAACAGTTCTGGCTGTCGCCTGATGATGCTAATTACTGGCGAAACGTCGTACTCAGATTGTAAATGTTGCGGCTGCGCTGTACTCGTTACAATTAGCATGTTCTGTTTACGTGACAAACCTTACGAATTGGATGTGTCGGGTGGTGGCGGGTTTACCAGCACATTTATATATTTACACGATCTAACAAAAAAAAAACCCTGTATTATGGATAGTAATAGTTGTTGCTTCTAAACTAATTCGGTTAACCTCATGCATTTGATAGTAAACTAACCCCCACCCCTGACCCCCGCGACATGCATTCCCTACCGTACGTTCAACGTAGCACAAAGGGCCGTTTCGGGGCAAATCACAACCGCCGTCTTTAAAACTAAACTGGAAGTATTACATCTGACACAGTGGCGTCGAAACGCCCCCCCCCCCCCAAAGCACCCCTTATATTCGTAAGTACCCTAGGGACGTTTTGTGAAGGATATGCCACCGCTAATATCCACAGACAGATTCACTCTGGCAAAGGGTGAGCAAACCTTGGGCTTTTTTTTGATCCCAAGCTTCTCTATCTTCTCCCACGTGTCTTGGACTCTTGGCAGGACCTCTTACCTCGCTCTGTGCGACATCCGCCAATTCCTTTCCCCATCTGTAGCACGGTTGGCTACATAGGGCCGTCCATAAATGACGTCACGCGATTTTGTACGATTTTTGACCCCCCCCATCGTCAACAAAAGTCAGACCCCCCCTCAAATATGACGTCACAAAGCTCTGCCCCCCCCCCCTATTGTCATTGTAGTGCGTATTTAATGTGGCGCTGCGCTCTGATGTAGGAGAAAACATTTATTTAAAAGTCTATTTACCGTATTTTCCCGCATATACCGGGGTATACCACTTTTTACAAACAAAACAAGACCCTGTGGGGTATATGGAGGTGCGAGCTATCCCAAACATATTTTACACGTGTGACATGTTATAACTCGTTAATGTTTTCATGGTAGCACTATCCACTATGCAATACTTACCTTTGACTAAAGCACTGCTGAATAAACCACTCACACTAAAATTGCACATGTTATCACGTTTTAAATGAATTGTTTGTACAATTAAACGACCATGTTTGAAGTGCGTGCACTTTGTTTACCGACGAGGGAGAGCTGGGGGGAGGGAGAGTGGGAGGTTGGGGGGTGGGGACAGCTGGGGGGGGGAGAGAGAGTGGGGGGCGAAGCGATGGTGTTACCGTAATGTTGCTATTATCTTCCCAGTGCGCAATCTACCAGTGCTAAAACTGTACTTACGTATCTACCAGTTATGTGTTACTTATTTATTGGATATTTACTTTAGTTACTTATTTACTGTTTTAAGTTCACTCGTTTCCGGTTAGTTCGTTTTTTTTTTGTGCACGTTATGATTTTAATGTTAACAATTGATAGTGGAATGTAATACAATGTAAACTTCGTATTAATATGGTGGAATTAAGCTGCGGTAACGACGTTAAATATATGAATGCATGCGGGTATATGGAGGTGCCGGCTATCCTAATGTTTTTACACAAAACGCTATCTTTGCGGGGTATATGCGTCTGCGGGTTATATGCGTATGCGGGCTATATGCGGGAAAATAAGGTAATTAAGTAGAACGTGTTGTCTATATTTATTTAAAGTTGCGCATGTTTTATGTGACGTCACATTTCTCAAAACCCCCCTCCCCCTCGTCACACATCGTCACAAATGTCTGACCCCCCCCAGGTGCGTGACGTCATTTATGGACGGCCCATACGGTGCAAAAGAAGTTGCACATACAAGGACGCCTTCTGGATTTGACCATCGTTAAAGTATATAACGTGTGGACTTTTGAAGGGTGAATCACATCTTGGTGAACTATGCATCACCAACAGTGATGTGCTGCCCCCTTTCTCGTCATGTTATATTCCTGGTTGGGAGTAACTGTGTGCGTGATATGCCCTGTGCTACGAACTGGGCGACCAGAGTTGCATTCCCAATCACAGCCAACATCGGTGAAGAATATCTGAACCGGTCCTGAGCCTCCCCTAGGTCGACTCAGCCTTCAATAAGTACACGGTGCGGTGTGTGAACTTTCACCACTGTGGAGACAAAGGCGGCCGGGCGTGGTGCTGGCCACTCCTCCCCTTGTGCACCATTTTAGCCTTTATTCTTGCTTGCTAACAGTGTTCGCCCCAGCCGTCTGTGTAGGCTACGTGGGGGATATTTGTCTTTTGTGATCCATCAGCCTTGTAACGCAAGAGCGCACCAATTGGGAATAAATCCTCTCCGATACGACGAACGCATTATCATTTAACCTCAAAAGCACTTTCTCTTGTACATGGTTGCTGGTTGTAATGGGAAGAAGTATGTCCGGACCCCAACAACAAAACCCACAATGCCCAGTTTAACACGCAGGCTTTCGCGACCAAAATTATCCGTAATAAAGGATTTTTTTGCAGATCACGTCAATATGAACGTTCGGCTAAACCCGCCAATGAGTAAGGTTTGTCACTTAAACAAAACGTGCCGATGAGTTTCTACCTCAGCACACCGGTACGTTGGAGAGTAAACTCACAACATTTACAATTTGAGTACGACGTTTCACTGGTGATCACAAGCAGCTTCATCAGGCGATTAGCTACAATTGGCTAATCTCCAATTGTGTTCAGATTGTGTTATCGCGTCGTGAGACGATCAACCCATGCAGACCTCTCAAAGCAGAGCAACTCGCCGTGCTACAGAATAGCCCACAGAAGCGAATATCACAGAGCTACCTCTGATCTGATATCCCTCGATACATTTGTCCAAACAATAAGGTGAAGCACTTTCCTGCCGGCTCTCCCACTGAGAATAATGTTCATCACGTGACAGTGAAACCAGCATATTTATTTCTCAATAGCTGCAATTTATTCAAAATGAAGTGCAGAAGTAACTTTAAATGCGATGCTTTCTGTTTGTGCCGTTGTTGACATGTGTATGCTGAACGTCTTTCGCAACGCACATAGCCAACCGTGCTAATTGGAGGTGCGAGGGAAGGACAACAAACTAAACACAAAAGGCAGTTCGAAAGAAATTAGTTTTCAATTTAGATTAAAAAGTACATAGCTCCAGTAGCTTTCTAATATCGAAGGAAGAGTGTTCCAGACGGCCGCAAAAGCACATCTGAATATGCGCGATGCAGTGCCCATCTTTGTCCAATGGCTAGCCAAAAGCTGCTGCGAAGATGACTGGCGTAATGGTTTATGCTCCTTCATGAGATAACCGAGCTAAGGCCATCAATTCAGTACACTTGAGGACCTGATTTAATTTGCTGTACAGAACATAATTGGCTGGACATAGAGAACATCACTGACACAAGACTACTCGAACATCAACATGCTCTGCTTGCTGCACAATAGACGTGTCTTGCCTGCCACCTCATGCACATTTCACATCAATGCAGGTTAACGTCTCGTTATTCCCCAGTGCACTGGATTCACGAGTATAGGTAGCCCTCCATTTACGAAAGGGATGCTTTCTTTAAAAAAAACACACGCGTAAAACGAAATTTTGTAAATCGAAAAATTTGGGATGCGTTTTTGGACATCATTCCAACTCGACTCCTGACCTCAAATATACACCTGTATAAAACCAACAATAAAGATCATACATCTAAAAACGATTGAATAATCCAATTACAAAAAAATAATTACCCTTGTCAGCTTGTCATGGAATTAACCAAAAAACCTGCATGTTGAAATGCCTGTACAGGTGATGTGGAGGCATTCCTGTGGCACTGCAGGAATACCGTGATGCTGTTGTGGACGGATGACGCAAGCTCCCGGGTCCTTCTTGTTCGATCTCGTGGCACGTGCCGTTTGAAATTTCGTAAACGTGGAAATTCTAAAAGTGCCCATGATTTGTCAGTTGCGTCAACACAACATTTTCTAAACCGAACGTCCGTACATAGAGGGTACCTGTACAGTACCAATGGTCGACGCTATCATTTCACAAGCAGGATCGCTGGTGGGGGCTTGCGTGCTGTGACTCCACGGGCCAGGATTTGAGCGGAGGTGATAGATGCAACGTAGGAATAAACACATCTTAGCACCGACGCTGTATCCCAGGTGGGTAGAACGCTTGTCATTTTCTTAGTATACAAATGTCATAGATACATAATCAAAATATGTATTTATACTGAAGGAATCCAATGAACTATGAAGCTCATTTTCACAGATGTCCAATAGGGGGGTCACAACGTTGCAACAACAAGCAATTCTGAAA
>NW_024705878.1:0-21139 GCF_018977255.1 Callorhinchus milii | reverse complement strand
GTGTGTGTATGTCTACTCGCCCGTGTATTTTTTTAAAGGAAAACTATGGTAGCAATAACGTAGATCAGTCATCTTTAAAAACAAATCAGGTCTTTATTAATCTGCAAGAAAACTCACGTTAATACTCGTATCGAAATCTTTATTAATACGCATGCTCAAACAGGAAAGGAACTAGGCAAATTATTTCCCAAAAGGAATTCAACAGTTAAAATATATTCTTAAAATCAAAAACGTAAACGTCGATTTCCCCTTTGACGTCCTTTTCCACTGAAGCCATTCGTCCAGAAGTCCAAGCCATCAAACACAGGAACAACGAACGTGCAATCCACGCACACTCTGAAACCTATTATTTGAAGTTAATTAATGTATTACACAATGATGAAAATTAAAGAACATGTTTAAAATATTGAGCAAAGTTGTGGTCACAGACTTTCTCCAACTTTAGCTCAAAAAGACCACTTAACCACGAGAGTAAAATCAGGAATTGAACCACCTCACAACCACTGCACATCACACCACATCAACAAGTAATCCGATCGGACGACAAAGCACCACCTTAACGTGACGAAGTCTAGAATAAACCTCAACACTCAAGACACGGAATTCAACATAAACACCATGACAAAATGAATAACAGGAATGGGCAAATCCTAAAACAAGACGGCACACCCAGATCAGTAGCTGTGAGAAGATGACAACACATGCAACTTCTACCATAAACATCAAACATTTAACAGAGCTGATGATCCAACTACGAGACGAAGCAATGTATCTATCGAAGTATAAAATTGTTGTCATCCTGAAATAAGTGAACACTTCTGGAACTTATCAGGAACACTTGTATCTGAACACATTGTAATACATTGATACACAAACATGCACATCCAGCCACTCCAGCAGCCATTTCTCATTATCAACCTGCATGGTCGAAATAGGAATTGTCGTAAGGGCTCAGTACATCCAGCCATCTCGCAGGATCCAACTGCATGGGGTCGAAAGAGGAATTGTCGTCAGGACTCATTACATCCACTACATCCACGCATCTCTCAGGATCCACCTGCATAGGTTCGAAAGATGCATTTTTTCAGGACTCATTGCAGCACTTTGTATTTCAACTTTTGATTTCACTTCCCTATCATTGCGGATCTTCTCATGCTTGTTTCGGGTTGATGACCGTGTCCTCTCCAACGGAGAACAATTGAATGGCTTCTCGCCCTGTGTGTTTTCTGGTGTCTGTTAAGAGTTGATTTCCGCGAAAACGCCTTCCCACACACGGAGCAATTGAAAGGCTTCTCGCCCGTGTGTATTTTCTGGTGATTGTTCAGTGTTGCCGACTGTGCAAATGCCTTCCCACAAGAGAGCAATTGAATGGCTTCTCGCCCGTGTGTGTTTTCTGGTGACGGTTGAAGATTTGATGAATCTGCAAATGCCTTCCCACACACAGAGCAATTGAACGGCTTCTCGCCCGTGTGTGTGTTCTGGTGATGTGAAGATTTGTTTCGTGAAAATGCCTTCCCACAAAGAGAGCAATTGAACCGCTTCTTGCCAGTGTGTGGCGCTGCGGATGTGGAGAGTTTTTCTGCTCCATGTGACTGATTCTTCAGAGCAGAGAAACTGTCGCGGGTGTTGTTGAGAAAAAGGCGCCCTCTAAGCTGCGTGGATGTCTGGCTCAAATCGCCAAGAAGCAAACTCTTACCAACGTCTAACTGAGACACAGTAACGTCTCGTAAGTCGGACTACACACGCGATTACCAGTTTATCCACTAACAAAGACACTTACTTGTGATGCACGGCGTATCGATGTCCCTGTAACCCGTCTGAAGAGATCGCCACGAACTCTCCCGAAGCGAAGTCGCCAACCAGTCGCCAAGCAATCGTGCTCGCCAGGCTGGGTCTCGTGGAAGAAGGGTTATCTGCAGAGCGAGGAGTCGAGCGTCTATCCTCAGCAAAATCCGTCTCGAAATGACCTTGAGGTCTGATTTTAAGCCCCTTATAACTTCGCTCTAGCATCCAAATCCTTTGTTCTCGACTTGGCCTATTATGGACTTTGCATTCAATTGTAATTTTTTACATTAACAATCCGCATATCCAGCAACATAATACGTATGTACATCTCACTGCATAATTGTACACTTCCGTTTGAATAAGGATGTGCATCTCCATGCATAATTCCGTGCTTCGTGTTAATTTGCTAATATTCACCCCCAATGTCCTCTAAACTGCTGCAAGTTTAGAGGATTATAAAGCGACATACAGTCTGAAGTATCAAAATTGGTGATCTCGAGCTTGATTTGGAATAAGATGTGCAAGTTTATACTGTACTGACTTTGTTTTATAAATATATTTAAGGACAATCGTGTTGAGCGGGGTGCTTCTAGAAAACGAGTGTTTTATATTATAATTTCTGCCATGAACTTTGAATAATGATCTGAATGGGTTAGCTTGTAAGCGTGGTTTATTATCATGTCCATATTAATGTTTTTTGGGTTAGATCGCTTAAATATATAAACGTGTCGTTGAAACCCGCCACCACCCGACAAAGCCAACTAGTAAGGATTGTCACGTAAACAGAAAATGCAAATGTTTCACTAGTACAGCACACCGGTGTGTTGGAGAGCCAAGCCACAACATTTACAATCTGAGTACGACGTTTCGTCCGTAATTAAAACTAGCTTCATCAGTCGACAGCCAGATTTGGGAAGTCTCACTGTTTTGTTCCTTAAATAGAAGCATAGATGTGTTGACCACGCAGCTGCGCACTTGAACAATGTGGGGGGGGAGCGTGGGATTACTACCTCTATTATGGATGATGTTGGTCCCGAAATCCTACGTGTTAAACTCGTATGTATGTGTTTAATATTTTGGATGTTTTTTTTAAATGATAATTGCATTGAATTTGGAGAGTTACCAGCGCCTCGCACCCGTCCAGAGACCTCGTGGGCCTCTGTGGTGGCTACGAGCCTTCCCTCCAGGACATTGCTCACATCCACCGCAGCGTTACCGTCCGGCACCGACGATGAGGTAGCGGATTTTTTTTCCGAACTTTACTCGTGGCTGGGTAATACCAAACAACAGGGGCTCGTGAAAAAAAAATACTACTGTTTGTATGTACATGGATCTGTACTTCTGTGTATGTCCAGTCGTGTGTTTATTTACACTCGTTGATGTGGATATGTACATGCGTGAACGTGTGTGTATAGGTATGTACAATAATTTGTTCGCACATTTGTTCGTGTAGTAGAACGCAATCCCTTTGTACGTCAGACAAAGAATTTAGGGGCAACGTGGTAGGAATGCGCCACCACAACAGAAAACTACAGGGATGAGACTCCCCGCTCGTGGTGCTAAATGAATGAAAACAGCGCCACTGAGCAGACAGAGCCCCGCCCCTACAGCTCGTGAGTGTGACGTAGTGAGTGTGACCAGCGGACTGCCACGATGCTGCCAGGTAAGGGTAAACTTGTGTGATGGAGATGCTTCACCTGAAACTCGCCTCCACACGTGTTCGCTATGAACATTGTAGCAATAAGGGACGATCAGTCATCTTTAACATAGCAGGTCTTTATTGTTCTGCAAGTATATTAACGTTAAAACTCGTAGAAACACATGCACACTCGTGTGTGAATGTACAACGCTGTATATACAGTCGTGTTTGGATGCACACTCGTGTGTGTATGTCTACTCGCCCGTGTTTTTTTAAAGGAAAATATGGTAGCAATAACGTAGATCAGTCATCTTTAAAAACAAATCAGGTCTTTATTAATCTGCAAGAAAACTCACGTTAATACTCGTATCGAAATCTTTATTAATACGCAGGCTCAAACAGGAAAGGAACTTGGCAAATTATTTCCCAATAGGAATTCAACAGTTAAAAGATATTCTTAAAATCAAACAAGGAAACGTCGATTTCCCCTTTGACGTCCTTTTCCACTGAAGCCATTCGTCCAAAGTCCAAGCCATCAAACACAGGAACAACGAACGTGCAATCCACGCACACTCTGAAACTTATTATTTGAAGTTAATTAATTTATTACACAATCATGAAAATTAAAGAACATGTTTAAAATATTGAGCAAAGTTGTGGTCACAGACTTTCTCCAACTCCAGCTCAACAAGACCACTTAACCACTGAGTAAAATCCGGAATTGAACCACCTCACAACCACTGCACATCACACCACATCAACAAGTAATCCGATAGGACTACAAAGCACCACCTTAACGTGACGAAGTCTAGAATAAACCCCAACACTCAAGACACGGAAATCACAAAACACCACGACACAATGAATAACAGGAATGGGCAAATCCTAAAACAAGACGGCACACCCAGATCAGGAGCTGTGAGAAAATGACAACACATGGCAACTTCTACCATAAACACCACACATTTAACAGAGACAATGATCCAACTACGAGACGAAGCAATGTATCGAACCATAAAATTGTTGTCATCTTGAAATATGTGAACACTTCTGGAACTTATCAGGAACACTTTTATCTGAACACAATGTAGAGCATTCACAACAGCACTCTAGCTTGAAGTCCTAGAAATCACCGAAAAATATATATAAGAGAGAAGAATATGACTCTCCAGCTACTCCACTACATCAAGCCATCTCTCAGGATGCAACTGCATGGGGTCGAAAGAGGAATTTCGTTTAGGACTCATGACAAAATTTGTACTCTTTGTTTGATGATGCCTGTGAAGTGTTGCTGATCGTGAAAATGCTTCCAACACACAGAGCAATCAAACAGATTTATTAAAATAATTACACTAGCTTGGAGTAGTGCTGGAAATCACTGATATAATCAATTGCACCTAATACATTGATCTAACAGAGACACAAACTTGCACATTCCAGGACTTTAACAGAAGTACTCAGTACTTTGATTATCCAGCCACTCCAGCAGCCATTTCTCATTATCAACCTGCATGGGGTCGAAAAAAGAATTGGCGTCAGGGCTCAGTACATCCAGCCATCTCGCAGGATCCAACTGCATGGGGTCGAAAAGGAATTGTCGTCAGGACTCATTACATCCACTACATCCACGCATCTCTCAGGATCCTCCTGCATAGGTTCGAAAGATGCATTTTTTTCAGGACTCATTGGAGCACTTTGTGTTTCACCTTTTGATTTCACTTCCCTTTCATTGTGAATCTTCTCATGCTTGTTTCGGAGTGATGACCGTGTCCTCTCCAACGGAGAACAATTGAATGGCTTCTCGCCCTTGTGTGTTTTCTGGTGTCTGTTAAGAGTTGATTTCCGCGAAAACGCCTTCCCACACACGGAGCAATTGAAAGGCTTCTCGCCCGTGTGTATTTTCTGGTGATTGTTCAGTGTTGCCGACTGTGCAAATGCCTTCCCAAAAGAGAGCACTTGAATGGCTTCTCGCCCGTGTGTGTGTTCTGGTGACTGTGAAGATTTTGTTTCGTGAAAATGCCTTCCCACAAAGAGAGCAATTGAACCGCTTCTTGCCAGTGTTTGTGTGGCGCTGTGGAGAGTTTTTCTGCTCCATATGAATGATTCTTCAGAGCAGAGAAACTGTCGCGGGTGTTGTTGAGAGCAAAGGCGCCCTCTAAGCTGCGTGGATGTCTGGCTCAAATCGCCAGGAAGCAAACTCTTACCAACGTCTAACTGAGACACAGTAACGTCTCGTAAGTCGGACTACACACGCAATTACCAGTTTATCCACTAACAAAGACACTTACTTGTGGATGCACGTCGTATCGATGTCCCTGTAACCCGTCTGAAGAGATTGCCACGAACTCTCCCGAAGCGAAGTCGCCAACCAGTCGCCAAGCAATCGTGCTCGCCAGGCTGGGTCTCGTGGAAGAAGGGTTATCTGCAGAGCGAGGAGTCAAGCGTATATCCTCAGCAAAATCCGTCTCGAAATGACCCTGAGGTCTGATTTTAAGCCCCTTATAACTTCGCTCTAGCATCCAAATCCTTTGTTCTCGACTTGGCCTATTATGGACTTTGCATTCAATTGTAAATTTTGCATTAACAATCCGCATATCTAGCAACATAATACGTATGTACATCTCACTGCATAATTGTACACTTCCGTTTGAATAAGGATGTGCATCTCCCTGCATAATTCCATGATTCGTGTTAATTTGCTAATATTCACCCCCCAATGTCCTCTAAACTGATGCAAGTTTAGAGGATTATAAAGCGACATACAGCCTGAAATATCAAAATTGGTGATCTCGAGCTTGATTTGGAATACGATGTGCAAGTTTATACTGTACTGACTTTGTTTCATAAATATATTTAAGGACAATCGTCATGAGCGGGGTGCTTCTGGAAAACGAGTTTTTATATTATAATTTCTACCTTAGACTATACATTATAATATTACACTATGTATTATTCTACCCACTCTACAGTATACCACACTGCTGTATATTCACTATACAATTACTTTATTACCTTATACATTATATTAAACATTACACTTTTATACTATTTATTATTATACAATCTTCTGTGCGATGCGGCAGTTTAGGCGGGTTGTGTGACACTGCAGCAGCCGGCATTTGTCAGCTGTTGTCGCGCCGCGGGGCGTGTGCAGTGAACACGGAGGCTGGCGGGGTTGGGTGCAGGGATCTGCCGCCACCCAAAACTCGGGCGACGCCAAAGTAATAATGGAAATAATAAAATAAATTATATGATAGAAGATGAAAGTAAGAAGAGCGGTGGTGAGTGAAGAAGGAAGTGGGTAAGGTACGAGGTGTGGTTACGGTTGATAAACTGTGAGAGCGATCCGGGACTGCATCCAGCTGCGGCGCTGTCGCCATCCTACTCTCGAATCCATTGAGAGGGCAGATCCAGCAGTGGATTGTGTGAATCTAATAACGACCACAATGTGATACGAGTGATTATAATGCAATTCAAATCCCGCAGCCCGCAGTTCGTATTCATTCGAGCAGTATGGTTATAATATGGGATATTATGAAAGGCATATGACTAATCGGCCTTGCCCGCATCCCGACACTGATGTTAACCTTCAGTGCAGGCAGGAACAATCACCACTCCACGCGTGGGGCATACAGCTTCCTACAGCTCACCGCCACGGTTCCATGCCCCTTCATTATTTTGTTCAAAAGAAGAGCCACACTCCCTGTTGTTTGGCATTCCCCTGCCCACGAGTAAAGTTCTGTAAAAACAACCCCCTACCTCATCAGCGGTGCAGAGCGGTAAAGCTGTGGTCAATGTGAGCAATGTCCGAGAGGGAAGGCTCATAGACATCACAGAGGCCCACGAGGTCTCCGGACTGTTGCGAGGGGCTGGTAACCCCTCCACATTCAATGCACTTACCGTGAGAACACGTGGTAAATAAAAACACACACATCACTGTACATACACATCAGTGTAAATACACACTGCTATAGACTGATAATGGTTATAATAATAAACAACACTTGCAAACTATACCATCCAGATGGGTATCCAGAGCAATTGTAACCATTTTAATTGATCGAATATAACAAATAACCCTCGTTGTTTAGACACACCATCAACAATAGTCCTTAAAAATATCCATAAAATCAAGTCACCACGCTATAAAGCATGCACCTCTTAGTATATCTCCATCAGCATTGCAACATTTTATACTTATTTTCACAGATAAAGTCGATAAATTGATCACAGTTTACAGGCCATTGTAAATGTGCAAACTAACAACATGCACATACTTATTCAAGGAGATGCCCATCCCTATTCAAACGGAAGCGAACGATGATTCAGCATATTCTTACTTCGGCTTAAGCACAATGCCCATATGAGCTTAGGTATGTTGCTAGATATTAGGAGCTTTAGTACAGTGAATAGCAATTAAATGCAAATAAGTTTATGAAGATAATGATTAGAGCGAGATTTCATAAATGGGAAGAATAATCCGAACCAGTGTGTCGTAGCAATGGCAAGCAAATGGAAGTATGAACTTGAAAACGACTTCATGCAAATAAACTACACCCATGACTTCAATACACTCATTAAATATGTAGCAATAAGGGACGATCAGTCATCTTTAAATTATCAGGTCTTTATTGTTCTGCAAGTATATTAACGTTAAGACTCGTAGAAACACATGCACACTCGTGTGTGAATGCACAACGCTGTATATACAGTCGTGTTTGGATGCACACTCGTGTGTGTATGTCTACTCGCCCGTGTATTTTTTTAAAGGAAAACTATGGTAGCAATAACGTAGATCAGTCATCTTTAAAAACAAATCAGGTCTTTATTAATCTGCAAGAAAACTCACGTTAATACTCGTATCGAAATCTTTATTAATACGCATGCTCAAACAGGAAAGGAACTAGGCAAATTATTTCCCAAAAGGAATTCAACAGTTAAAATATATTCTTAAAATCAAAACGTAAACGTCGATTTCCCCTTTGACGTCCTTTTCCACTGAAGCCATTCGTCCAGAAGTCCAAGCCATCAAACACAGGAACAACGAACGTGCAATCCACGCACACTCTGAAACCTATTATTTGAAGTTAATTAATTTATTACACAATGATGAAAATTAAAGAACATGTTTAAAATATTGAGCAAAGTTGTGGTCACAGACTTTCTCCAACTTTAGCTCAAAAAGACCACTTAACCACGAGAGTAAAATCAGGAATTGAACCACCTCACAACCACTGCACATCACACCACATCAACAAGTAATCCGATCGGACGACAAAGCACCACCTTAACGTGACGAAGTCTAGAATAAACCTCAACACTCAAGACACGGAATTCAACATAAACACCATGACAAAATGAATAACAGGAATGGGCAAATCCTAAAACAAGACGGCACACCCAGATCAGTAGCTGTGAGAAGATGACAACACATGGCAACTTCTACCATAAACACCAAACATTTAACAGAGCTGATGATCCAACTACGAGACGAAGCAATGTATCTATCGAAGTATAAAATTGTTGTCATCCTGAAATAAGTGAACACTTCTGGAACTTATCAGGAACACTTGTATCTGAACACATTGTAATACATTGATACACAAACATGCACATTCCAAGACTTCAACAGTTAACAGAAGTACTCCATACTTTGATTATCCAGCCACTCCAGCAGCCATTTCTCATTATCAACCTGCATGGGGTCGAAATAGAATTGTCGTAAGGGCTCAGTACATCCAGCCATCTCGCAGGATCCAACTGCATGGGGTCGAAAGAGGAATTGTCGTCAGGACTCATTACATCCACTACATCCACGCATCTCTCAGGATCCACCTGCATAGGTTCGAAAGATGCATTTTTTTCAGGACTCATTGCAGCACTTTGTGTTTCACCTTTTGTTTTCACTTCCCTATTATTGCTGATCTTCTCATGCTTGTTTCGGGTGATGACCGTGTCCTCTCCAACGGAGAACAATTGAACGGCTTCTCGCCCGTGTGTGTTTTCTGGTGCCTGTGAAGATTGATTTCCGTGCAAATGCCTTCCACACACAGCGCAATTGAATGGCTTCTCGCCCGTGTGTGTTTTCTGGTGACTGTAAAGATTTGATTTCGTGAAATGACTTCTCACACACAGAGCAATTGAATGGCTTCTCGCCCGTGTGTGTTTTCTGGTGACTTTGAAGATTTGATTTACGTGAAAATGACTTCTCACACACAGAGCAACTGAATGGCTTCTCACCCGAGTGTGTTTTCTGGTGAGTGTGAAGATTTGATTTCTGTGAAAATGACTTCTCACAACAGAGCAATTGAATGGCTTTTCGCCCGTGTGTGTTTTCTGGTGACGGTTACGATTGATGAATCTGCAAATGCCTTCCCACAAAGAGAGCAATTGAACCGCTTCTCGCCCGTGTGTGCGTGCGCTGTGGAGAGTTTTTCCGCTCCATGTGACTGATTCTTCAGAGCAGAGTAACAGTCGCGGGTGTTGTTGAGAGTTAAAGGCGACCTCTAAGGTGCGTGGATGTCTGGCTTAAATCGCCAAGAAGCAAACTCTTACCAACGTCTAACTGAGACACAGTAACGTATCCTAAGTCGGACTACACACGCGATTACCAGTTTATCCACTAACAAAGACACTTACTTGTTGATGCACGGCGTATCGATGTCCCTGTAACCCGTCTGAAGAGATCGCCACGAACTCTCCCGAAGCAAAGTCGCCAACCAGTCGCCAAGCAATCGTGCTCGCCAGGCTGGGTCTCGTGGAAGAAGGGTTATCTGCAGAGCGAGGAGTCGAGCGTCTATGCTCATCAAATCCCTCTCGAAATGACCTTGAGGTCTGATTTTAAGCCCTTATATTCGCTCTAGCATCCAAATCCTTTGTTCTCGACTTGGCCTATCATGGACTTTGCATTCAATTGTAATTTTTGCATTAACAATCCGCATATCTAGCAACATAATACATATGTACATCTCACTGCATAATTGTACACTTCCGTTTGAATAAGGATGTGCATCTCCATGCATAATTCCATGATTCGTGTTAATTTGCTAATATTCACCCCCCAATGTCCTCTAAACTGCTGCAAGTTTAGAGGATGATAAAGTGACATACAGTCTGAAGTATCAAAATTGGTGATCTCGAGATTGATTTGGAATAAGATGTGCAAGTTTATACTGTACTGACTTTGTTTTATAAATATATTTAAGGACAATCGTGTTGAGCGGGGTGTTTCTAGAAAACGAGTGTTTTATATTAAAAATTCTGCCATTTGTTCGTGTAGTCGAACGCAATCCCTTTGTACTTACACTGCTGTGTATGTACACTCGTGTGTGTATGTATGAAGCAGTGTGTATGCACATTCGTGTATGTTTCTACCGCGCTGTGTATGTCCACTCGTGTGTGGGTGTGTGTACATGAGAGTGTATGTGTACTCGTGTATGATTATGTATTGGAACAAACAAATTATTTTTTATATTGTGTCGTAGAAATAATTGAGGGGCAACGTGGTAGGAATGCGCCACTACAACAGGGAACTACAGGGATGAGACTCCCGGCTCGTGGTGCTAAATGAATGAAAACAGCGCCACTGAGCAGACAGAGCCCCACCCCTACAGCTCGTGAGTGTGACGTAGTGAGTGTGACCAGCGGACTGCCACGATGCTGCCAGGTAAGGGTAAACTTGTGTGATAGAGATGCTTCACCTGAAACTCGCCTCCACACGTGTTCGCTATGAACATTGTAGCAATAAGGGACGATCAGTCATTTAAAAACAGGTCTTTATTAATCTGCAAGAAAACTCACGTTAACACTCGTATCGAAATCTTTATTAATACGCATGCTATTTCCCAATAGGAATTTAACAGTTAAGACAGATTCTTAAATTCAAAACGTAAACGTCGATTTCCCCTTTGACGTCCTTTAACACTGAAGCCATTCGTCCAGAAGTCCAAGCCATCAAACACAGGAACAACGAACGTGCAATCCATGCACACTCTGAAACCTATTATTTGAAGTGAATTAATTTATTACACAATGATGAAAATTAATGAACATGTTTAAAATATTGAGCAAAGTTGTGATCACAGACTTTCTCCAACTTTGGCTCAACAAGACCACTTAACAACGAGAGTAAAATCAGGAATTGAACCACCTCAAAACCACTGCGCATCATACCACATCAACAAGTAATCCGATCGGACGACAAAGCACCATCTTAACGTGACGAAGTCTAGAATAAACCTCAACACTCAAGACGCGGAATTCAACATAAACACCACGACAAAATGAATAACAGGAATGGGCAAATCCTAAAACAAGACGGCACACCCAGATCAGTAGCTGTGAGAAGATAACAACACATGGCAACTTCTACCATAAACACCACACATTTAACAGAGACGATGATCCAACTACGAGACGAAGTAATGTATCTATCGAAGCATAAAATTGATGTCATCCTGAAATATGTGAACACTTCTGGAACTTATCAGGAACACTTTTTTCTGAACACAATGTAGAGCATTCACAACATCACTCTAGCTTGAAGTCCTAGAAATCACCGAAAACATATATAAGAGACACGAATAGCACTCTCCAGCCACTCCACTACATCAAGCCATCTCTCAGGATGCAACTGCATGGGGTCGAAAGAGGAATTTCGTTTAGGACTCATGACAACATTTGTACTCTTTGTTTGATGATGCCTGTGAAGTGTTGCTGACCGTGAAAATGCTTCCAACACACAGAGCAATCAAAAAGATTTATTAAAATAATTACACTAGCTTGGAGTAGTGCTGGAAATCACTGATATAATCAATTGCACCTAATTAATTGATCTAACAGAGACACAAACGTGCACATTCCAGGACTTTAACAGAAGTACTCAATACTTTGATTATCCAGCCACTCCAGCAGCCATTTCTCATTATCAACCCGCATGGGTCGAAAAAGGAATTGTCGTCAGGACTCATTACATCCACTACATCCACGCATCTCTCAGTATCCACCTGCATAGGTTCGAAAGATGCATTTTTTTCAGGACTCATTGCAGCACTTTGTTTTCACCTTTTGATTTCACTTCCCTATTATTGCTGATCTTCTCATGCTTGTTTCGGGGTGATGACCGTGTCCTCTCCAACGGAGAACAATTGAATAGCTTCTCGTCCGTGTGTGTTTTCTGGTGATTGTTGAAGATTGATTTCCGTGCAAATGCCTTCCAGCACACAGCGCAATTGAATGGCTTCTCACCGAGTGTGTTTTCTGGTGACTATAAAGATTTGATTTTCGTGAAAATGACTTCTCACACACAGAGCAATTGAATGGCTTCTCGCCCGTGTGTGTTTTCTGGTGACTATAAAGATTTGATTTACGTGAAAATGACTTCTCACACACAGAGCATATTGAACGGTCTTCTCACCCGAGTGTGTTTTCTGGTGAGTGTGAAGATTTGATTTACGTGAAAATGACTTCTCACAAACAGAGCAATCGAACGGTTTTCTCACCGAGTGTGTTTTCTGGTGAGTGTGAAGATTTGATTTCGGAAAATGACTTTCCACACCAGAGCAATTGAACCGCTTCTTGCCAGTGTGTGCGTGCCGCTGTGGAGAGTTTTTCCGCTCCATGTGACTGATTCTTCAGAGCAGAGAAACTGTCGCGGGTGTTGTTGAGAGTTAAAGGCGACCTCTAAGGTGCGTGGATGTCTGGCTTAAATCGCCAAGAAGCAAACTCTTACCAACGTCTAACTGAGACACAGTAACGTCTCCTAAGTCGGACTACACACGCGATTACCAGTTTATCCTCTAACAAAGACACTTACTTGTTGATGCACGGCGTATCGATGTCCCTGTAACCCGTCTGAAGAGATCGCCACGAACTCTCCCGAAGCAAAGTCCCCAACCAGTCGCCAAGCAATCGTGCTCGCCAGGCTGGGTCTCGTGGAAGAAGGGTTATCTGCAGAGCGGGGAGTCGAGCGTCTATGCTCATCAAAATCCCTCTCGAAATGCCCTTGAGGTCTGATTTTAAGCCCCTTATAACTTCGCTCTAGCATCCAAATTCTTTGTTCTCGACTTGGCCTATTATGGAATTTGCATTCAATTGTTAAATTTTACATTAACAATCCGCATATCTAGCAATATAATACGTATGTACATATCACTGAATAATTGTACACTTCCGTTTGAATACGGATGTGCATCTCCATGCATAATTCCATGATTCGTGTTAATTTGCTAATATTCACCCCCAATGTCCTCTAAACTGCTGCAAGTTTAGAGGATGATAAAGTGACATACAGTCTGAAGTATCAAAATTGGTGATCTCGAGATTGATTTGGAATAAGATGTGCAAGTTTATACTGTACTGACTTTGTTTTATAAATATATTTAAGGACAATCGTGTTGAGCGGGGTGTTTCTAGAAAACGAGTGTTTTATATTAAAAATTCTGCCATTTGTTCGTGTAGTCGAACGCAATCCCTTTGTACTTACACTGCTGTGTATGTACACTCGTGTGTGTATGTATGAAGCAGTGTGTATGCACATTCGTGTATGTTTCTACCGCGCTGTGTATGTCCACTCGTGTGTGGGTGTGTGTACATGAGAGTGTATGTGTACTCGTGTATGATTATGTATTGGAACAAACAAATTATTTTTTATATTGTGTCGTAGAAATAATTGAGGGGCAACGTGGTAGGAATGCGCCACTACAACAGGGAACTACAGGGATGAGACTCCCCGCTCGTGGTGCTAAATGAATGAAAACAGCGCCACTGAGCAGACAGAGCCCACCCCTACAGCTCGTGAGTGTGACGTAGTGAGTGTGACCAGCGGACTGCCACGATGCTGCCAGGTAAGGGTAAACTTGTGTGATGAGATGCTTCACCTGAAACTCGCCTCCACACGTGTTCGCTATGAACATTGTAGCAATAAGGGACGATCAGTCATCTTTAAAAACAGGTCTTTATTAATCTGCAAGAAAACTCACGTTAACACTCGTATCGAAATCTTTATTAATACGCATGCTATTTCCCAATAGGAATTTAACAGTTAAGACAGATTCTTAAATTCAAAAACGTAAACGTCGATTTCCCCTTTGACGTCCTTTAACACTGAAGCCATTCGTCCAGAAGTCCAAGCCATCAAACACAGGAACAACGAACGTGCAATCCATGCACACTCTGAAACCTATTATTTGAAGTGAATTAATTTATTACACAATGATGAAAATTAATGAACATGTTTAAAATATTGAGCAAAGTTGTGATCACAGACTTTCTCCAACTTTGCTCAACAAGACCACTTAACACGAGAGTAAAATCAGGAATTGAACCACCTCAAAACCACTGCGCATCACACCACATCAACAAGTAATCCGATCGGACGACAAAGCACCATCTTAACGTGACGAAGTCTAGAATAAACCTCAACACTCAAGACGCGGAATTCAACATAAACACCACGACAAAATGAATAACAGGAATGGGCAAATCCTAAAACAAGACGGCACACCCAGATCAGTAGCTGTGAGAAGATACAACACATGGCAACTTCTACCATAAACACCACACATTTAACAGAGACGATGATCCAACTACGAGACGAAGTAATGTATCTATCGAAGCATAAAATTGATGTCATCCTGAAATATGTGAACACTTCTGGAACTTATCAGGAACACTTTTTCTGAACACAATGTAGAGCATTCACAACATCACTCTAGCTTGAAGTCCTAGAAATCACCGAAAACATATATAAGAGACACGAATAGCACTCTCCAGCCACTCCACTACATCAAGCCATCTCTCAGGATGCAACTGCATGGGGTCGAAAGAGGAATTTCGTTTAGGACTCATGACAACATTTTACTCTTTGTTTGATGATGCCTGTGAAGTGTTGCTGACCGTGAAAATGCTTCCAACACACAGAGCAATCAAAAAGATTTATTAAAATAATTACACTAGCTTGGAGTAGTGCTGGAAATCACTGATATAATCAATTGCACCTAATTAATTGATCTAACAGAGACACAAACGTGCACATTCCAGGACTTTAACAGAAGTACTCAATACTTTGATTATCCAGCCACTCCAGCAGCCATTTCTCATTATCAACCCGCATGGGGTCAAAAAAGAATTGGCGTCAGGGCTCAGTACATCCAGCCATCTCGCAGGATCCAACTGCATGGGGTCGAAAAAGGAATTGTCGTCAGGACTCATTACATCCACTACATCCACGCATCTCTCAGTATCCACCTGCATAGGTTCGATAGATGCATTTTTTTCAGGACTCATTGCAGCACTTTGTTTTTCACCTTTTGTTTTCACTTCCCTATTTTTGCTGATCTTCTCATGCTTGTTTCGGGGTGATGACCGTGTCCTCTCCAACGGAGAACAATTGAATGCTTCTCGTCCGTGTGTGTTTTCTGGTGATTGTTAAGATTGATTTCCGTGCAAATGCCTTCCAGCACACAGCGCAATTGAATGGCTTCTCACCCGAGTGTGTTTTCTGGTGACTATAAAGATTTGATTTTCGTGAAAATGACTTCTCACACACAGAGCAATTGAATGGCTTCTCGCCCGTGTGTGTTTTCTGGTGACTATAAGATTTGATTTACGTGAAAATGACTTCTCACACACAGAGCAATTGAACGGTTTCTCACCCGAGTGTGTTTTCTGGTGAGTGTGAAGAGTTGATTTCGTGAAAATGACTTCTCACAAACAGAGCAATTGAATGGTTTCCCCGTGTGTGTTTTCTGGTGAGTGTAGATTTGATTCTGCAAATGCTTCCACAACAGAGCAATTGAACCGCTTCTCTGCCAGTGTGTGCGTGCCGCTGTGGAGAGTTTTTCCGCTCCATGTGACTGATTCTTCAGAGCAGAGAAACTGTCGCGGGTGTTGTTGAGAGTTAAAGGCGACCTCTAAGGTGCGTGGATGTCTGGCTTAAATCGCCAAGAAGCAAACTCTTACCAACGTCTAACTGAGACACAGTAACGTCTCCTAAGTCGGACTACACACGCGATTACCAGTTTATCCTCTAACAAAGACACTTACTTGTTGATGCACGGCGTATCGATGTCCCTGTAACCCGTCTGAAGAGATCGCCACGAACTCTCCCGAAGCAAAGTCCCCAACCAGTCGCCAAGCAATCGTGCTCGCCAGGCTGGGTCTCGTGGAAGAAGGGTTATCTGCAGAGCGGGGAGTCGAGCGTCTATGCTCATCAAAATCCCTCTCGAAATGCCCTTGAGGTCTGATTTTAAGCCCCTTATAACTTCGCTCTAGCATCCAAATTCTTTGTTCTCGACTTGGCCTATTATGGAATTTGCATTCAATTGTTAAATTTTACATTAACAATCCGCATATCTAGCAACATAATACGTATGTACATATCACTGAATAATTGTACACTTCCGTTTGAATACGGATGTGCATCTCCATGCATAATTCCATGATTCGTTTTAATTTGCTAATATTCACCCCCCAATGTCCTCTAAACTGCTGCAAGTTTAGAGGATGATAAAGTGACATACAGTCTGAAGTATCAAAATTGGTGATCTCGAGATTGATTTGGAATAAGATGTGCAAGTTTATACTGTACTGACTTTGTTTTATAAATATATTTAAGGACAATCGTGTTGAGCGGGGTGTTTCTAGAAAACGAGTGTTTTATATTAAAAATTCTGCCATTTGTTCGTGTAGTCGAACGCAATCCCTTTGTACTTACACTGCTGTGTATGTACACTCGTGTGTGTATGTATGAAGCAGTGTGTATGCACATTCGTGTATGTTTCTACCGCGCTGTGTATGTCCACTCGTGTGTGGGTGTGTGTACATGAGAGTGTATGTGTACTCGTGTATGATTATGTATTGGAACAAACAAATTATTTTTTATATTGTGTCGTAGAAATAATTGAGGGGCAACGTGGTAGGAATGCGCCACTACAACAGGGAACTACAGGGATGAGACTCCCCGCTCGTGGTGCTAAATGAATGAAAACAGCGCCACTGAGCAGACAGAGCCCCGCCCCTACAGCTCGTGAGTGTGACGTAGTGAGTGTGACCAGCGGACTGCCACGATGCTGCCAGGTAAGGGTAAACTTGTGTGATGGAGATGCTTCACCTGAAACTCGCCTCCACACGTGTTCGCTATGAACATTGTAGCAATAAGGGACGATCAGTCATTTTAAAAAACAGGTCTTTATTAATCTGCAAGAAAACTCACGTTAACACTCGTATCGAAATCTTTATTAATACGCATGCTATTTCCCAATAGGAATTTAACAGTTAAGACAGATTCTTAAATTCAAAAACGTAAACGTCGATTTCCCCTTTGACGTCCTTTAACACTGAAGCCATTCGTCCAGAAGTCCAAGCCATCAAACACAGGAACAACGAACGTGCAATCCATGCACACTCTGAAACCTATTATTTGAAGTGAATTAATTTATTACACAATGATGAAAATTAATGAACATGTTTAAAATATTGAGCAAAGTTGTGATCACAGACTTTCTCCAACTTTGGCTCAACAAGACCACTTAACAACGAGAGTAAAATCAGGAATTGAACCACCTCAAAACCACTGCGCATCATACCACATCAACAAGTAATCCGATCGGACGACAAAGCACCATCTTAACGTGACGAAGTCTAGAATAAACCTCAACACTCAAGACGCGGAATTCAACATAAACACCACGACAAAATGAATAACAGGAATGGGCAAATCCTAAAACAAGACGGCACACCCAGATCAGTAGCTGTGAGAAGATAACAACACATGGCAACTTCTACCATAAACACCACACATTTAACAGAGACGATGATCCAACTACGAGACGAAGTAATGTATCTATCGAAGCATAAAATTGTTGTCATCCTGAAATATGTGAACACTTCTGGAACTTATCAGGAACACTTTTTCTGAACACAATGTAGAGCATTCACAACATCACTCTAGCTTGAAGTCCTAGAAATCACCGAAAACATATATAAGAGACACGAATAGACTCTCCAGCCACTCCACTACATCAAGCCATCTCTCAGGATGCAACTGCATGGGGTCGAAAGAGGAATTTCGTTTAGGACTCATGACAACATTTGTACTCTTTGTTTGATGATGCCTGTGAAGTGTTGCTGACCGTGAAAATGCTTCCAACACACAGAGCAATCAAAAGATTTTTAAAATAATTACACTAGCTTGGAGTAGTGCTGGAAATCACTGATATAATCAATTGCACCTAATTAATTGATCTAACAGAGACACAAACGTGCACATTCCAGGACTTTAACAGAAGTACTCAATACTTTGATTATCCAGCCACTCCAGCAGCCATTTCTCATTATCAACCCGCATGGGGTCAAAAAAAGAATTGGCGTCAGGGCTCAGTACATCCAGCCATCTCGCAGGATCCAACTGCATGGGGTCGAAAAAGGAATTGTCGTCAGGACTCATTACATCCACTACATCCACGCATCTCTCAGTATCCACCTGCATAGGTTCGAAAGATGCATTTTTTTCAGGACTCATTGCAGCACTTTGTTTTCACCTTTTGATTTCACTTCCCTATTATTGCTGATCTTCTCATGCTTGTTTCGGGTGATGACCGTGTCCTCTCCAACGGAGAACAATTGAATAGCTTCTCGCCGTGTGTGTTTTCTGGTGATTGTGAAGATTGATTTCCGTGCAAATGCCTTCCAGCACACAGCGCAATTGAATGGCTTCTCACCCGAGTGTGTTTTCTGGTGACTATAAAGATTTGATTTTCGTGAAAATGACTTCTCACACACAGAGCAATTGAATGGCTTCTCGCCCGTGTGTGTTTTCTGGTGATGTAAGATTGATTTACGTGAAATGCCTTCTCACACACAGAGCAATTGAATGGCTTCTCACCCGAGTGTGTTTTCTGGTGAGTGTGAAGATTTGATTTCTGTGAAAATGACTTCCACAACAGAGCAATTGAACGGCTTTTCGCCCGTGTGTGTTTTCTGGTGAGTTAGATTGTTGATCTGCAAATGCCTTCACAAACAGAGCAATTGAATGGCTTTTCGCCCGTGTGTGTTTTCTGGTGACGGTTAGATTTGATGAATCTGCAAATGCCTTCCCACACACAGAGCAATTGAACCGCTTCTTGCCAGTGTGTGCGTGCCGCTGTGGAGAGTTTTTCCGCTCCATGTGACTGATTCTTCAGAGCAGAGTAACAGTCGCGGGTGTTGTTGAGAGTTAAAGGCGACCTCTAAGGTGCGTGGATGTCTGGCTTAAATCGCCAAGAAGCAAACTCTTACCAACGTCTAACTGAGACACAGTAACGTATCCTAAGTCGGACTACACACGCGATTACCAGTTTATCCACTAACAAAGACACTTACTTGTTGATGCACGGCGTATCGATGTCCCTGTAACCCGTCTGAAGAGATCGCCACGAACTCTCCCGAAGCAAAGTCCCCAACCAGTCGCCAAGCAATCGTGCTCGCCAGGCTGGGTCTCGTGGAAGAAGGGTTATCTGCAGAGCGGGAGTCGAGCGTCTATGCTCATCAAAATCCCTCTCGAAATGACCTTGAGGTCTGATTTTAAGCCCCTTATATCTTCGCTCTAGCATCCAAATCCTTTGTTCACAACTTGGCCTATTATGGACTTTGCATTAAATTGTTAATTTTTACGTTAACAATCCGCATATCCAGCAACATAATACGTATGTACATCTCACGCATAATTGTACACTTCCGTTTGAATAAGGATGTGCATCTCCATGCATAATTCCGTGCTTCGTGTTAATTTGCAAATATTCACCCCCCAATGTCCTCTAAACTGCTGCAAGTTTAGAGGATTATAAAGCGACATACAGTCTGAAGTATCAAAATTGGTGATCTCGAGCTTGATTTGGAATAAGATGTGCAAGTTTATACTGTACTGACTTTGTTTTATAAATATATTTAAGGACAATCGTGTTGAGCGGGGTGCTTCTAGAAAACGAGTGTTTTATATTATAATTTCTGCCATTTGTTCGTGTAGTCGAACGCAATCCCTTTGTACTTACACTGCTGTGTATGTACACTCGTGTGTGTATGTATGAAGCAGTGTGTATGCACATTCGTGTATGTTTCTACCGCGCTGTGTATGTCCACTCGTGTGTGGGTGTGTGTACATGAGAGTGTATGTGTACTCGTGTATGATTATGTATTGGAACAAACAAATTATTTTTTATATTGTGTCGTAGAAATAATTGAGGGGCAACGTGGTCGGAATGCGCCACTACAACAGGGAACTACAGGGATGAGACTCCCCGCTCGTGGTGCTAAATGAATGAAAACAGCGCCACTGAGCAGACAGAGCCCCGCCCCTACAGCTCGTGAGTGTGACGTAGTGAGTGTGACCAGCGGACTGCCACGATGCTGCCAGGTAAGGGTAAACTTGTGTGATGGAGATGCTTCACCTGAAACTCGCCTCCACACGTGTTCGCTATGAACATTGTAGCAATAAGGGACGATCAGTCATATTTAAAAACAGGTCTTTATTAATCTGCAAGAAAACTCACGTTAACACTCGTATCGAAATCTTATTAATACGCATGCTATTTCCCAATAGGAATTTAACAGTTAAGACAGATTCTTAAATTCAAAAACGTAAACGTCGATTTCCCCTTTGACGTCCTTTAACACTGAAGCCATTCGTCCAGAAGACCAAGCCATCAAACACAGGAACAACGAACGTGCAATCCATGCACA
>NW_024705877.1:16468-21195 GCF_018977255.1 Callorhinchus milii | reverse complement strand
CGCTGACCTTATGCCAAAGGCTCTCAAGTCCGGAGCAGTGGAGCAAAATCACAAGAAAGTACCTGACCTCCAAAGCGCTTACCTCGCCTTCAAATACCGAAGACTATCATTTGTTTAAATTCTAACGAGGCCCTGCCAGGAATGATTCGATATGGTGCGCCTCCAAATACCTTAACTTCAAAAGTCTGACCATGTATGCATTGACTAATATTCTTTCCCGGGTAGTGTGGTGATCCCGTTTATATAGACGGATTGGTAGCCCCAAATGCACCGTCTTAACTAACCCTTGCATTATTTGAAAATGAAAGTGCCGTAGGTCAAGTTTCATAATTTACCCCTCAGTGAAGGGGGACCAGGGCGATATTGTGCACGTAGATAGCTAGCCCTCACACCGTTGGACTGGGGACTCGGCGCGATGTTTCTTAGCTTCCAGCAAACCCCTAACATGCGTGCCCAATTCTCTACAATATTGATAGTTGAGGGCAGTCTTATGGGATGTGCACCTTGACGATCTGACTATAGCGGTAACCAACCTATATTCTCTTACGATTTTTCGGGTCGTCCGGGGCCTTTCACAAGCGCCCCTCCGGATGTCGTCGGAATTCGAGGGAGAGATTGCATCGATTTAGAAAAGTAGCTACAGATCTTGGCGAGGGATGGCGTCGGTAGCTGGTTCTTCATCGTTACAGTGCTGCCGACTGACATTAAGCACCTGTCCACTCTCTCCCAGTTTGTTCTGCTCGAACCTCATTCCCCAGATGGCGTACGCCTGGCGATCGATACACTGAGCTCCCCCGTATCCCCACGGATTCGTCGATCCTAGCATCATACCCTCCCGTATACTACGACGATTCATACTTTCCACGGAAACGACAAGTTCACCATGACTTCGACCAACTCTCGATATGTTACTTCGCACCGGGATAGTATGATCGCAACGATTATATTCGTTCTCCTTTTTACCACAACAAAATTGGACTGCTGTGATCCTGGGTTTTGGGTTCATTGTTCGGTAATGAGAACTTGAAACGTTTTGAGAATATAATAATTATACAGTCTGGCTACGCGCTTCTCCACTGAGCACCCTCCAGGCAAAGTGTGACAATTACAGTTAAACAGCCAACTCTCGTTTCCGACCCACAGCTCAACTTGTTAGTGGGACCAGGCCTGATCGTATTGGTGAAGTGGCGTTAAGGAAACTACCTTGACAAGCTTAGGGCGCCTCCAAAGTCATTCTACCCAGCGTAGCATCGGGGTGCGTCTAGCTTGGATCCGTCTGAAACAACGCGGAGTCAGACGGCTCGTTGTGTTGGCTTTACGCCCTAGGAGTGGGACGCCTCAAACGGCTCTTTTCTTTTGACGACTGTCGGTATGGGGCAGGGTCTTTAGACCAATCATACCCATCAGCCATTACGTTATTCAAGTACGGTTGTCATTGTTTAGTCTTTCGCATTGTACTCAGACGTCATCGTACTAGGGAGTTGTGTATAGCCCACAGTCTCTCTAGGATAGACTAGCTTAAGCACACCTTAGCTCTGCGGTTCATCAGCAAGAGTTATCTACCATTTGGCTTCTCATAGGTTCCCGAGACACACGTATCAGAGCGACACTGCATTCACGGCGGCCCATACTGGACATTCCGCTATTCCAGATTTAACGGCCTCACGCTACCGCTTCATGAGGACGAAAAAACGAAACTCCTAGCCGCAATTCAGTCCAGGCGCCCTGAATATGTGCCCTCAACATCTTCACTGCGGGCAAGGGATATGGTTGCAGTGTCTGTTGCCTCGCGCCCTCCGGTGAATGAGGGCGCGCTTGGACGCTTATCACGGTCAGGTGGAACGGGTCAGTTTTAAAGCAAGAGTCTGTAGTAATCATCGCCCGACTACGGGGTTCTTTCGCACTGGAGGGTATACTGGACCATCCTGGAAGTTACTAGCATTGTATAGACCTCTTAAAGGGGGCGTACACTGAGCCAAGCGGTGCCGATGAGTATTTACGGTCCTACAGAACATCATATCTATTATGCGCGGGCCATAGGCATGTCACGTTCTTGCTTTTCAACAGATAACTCAGTGCTAGAAATCCTTCCGGCCGTACGCTAGAGCAATTTAGGATACCTCTAATATGGGTGGAGAAGCCAGAGTATGTGGGATGTAAAATACCATTAGAGAGCGCTCTTGCTGCCTCAGTCGACCCTTTACAGATTGTGCCGGCTTTCATAGCGTGATAACAAATAAATATGACACGCAGCCCCGACGCGCTCTTCGTGAAGACCTTGAACCTGAAACCTTCTGTGAACTGGACGAATAACGGCAAAGAATTTTTGTTTCGCATCACTTCTTTCTACGAATTCAGCGAGTATTACGTTCGCGCATGCGCAAGGCCAAGCATGATGTCTCATAAGTTGGATGCTTAACCTTACCTACCTTAGACCCCTAACTAATTCTCACACGCGTTACGCCCAGCAAGGAAACAAAAGCTTCTAATCCACATACTACATAGTGTACTGGTATCAGGCCCTGCGAGGAGCATAGCCAGCCAAGTCCGGATCCGCCCCCGATCTCTACTGAGCTAGGCTGACTGCCGATTTCCACCATAAGCTGTGTGTAGCACGCTCTGCATTTGTAAGTTTAGTGTAGAGGCAACAGGCGATCTAGGTAGTGAAGCGTGTTGATTCCCGAAATGACATAGATCACTCCTTATAGGCCAGTCCTTGAGCGAATCTCCATATCTGCAATGTGTGAGACCCCGTGAAATGGCGTGCTACCTGGCTGTTAAAGGTGTATCTAAAATGAACGATTCAAGCGACCTTGACTCTCAAATTTTATACGCATCAATACTATTAAATCAATTAACGAACCGTGTGGTCTCATTTACACCGTATCCCACCACCCAGCGCTTTTATTCTATCACATATAGCTCAAATTTCGCCGACCCCAACTTATGGATGCGTGAGCTTGGAGTACTCCTAGTCGGCCCGCCGTACTGTGCACTGTTATCGAGTATGGTCCGAGGTCAACAATCTCCCTGTATTAGATGCTAGTATCCCCCATAGAGTCCCCTGTCGGGGGCCACAAAGGACAAGGGTGACCTAGGAGTCGGAATACTGGAGAGGCCTTGTATCGGCTACCCCCGATTCAAGCTCTGGATCTTATTCCATGAAGCTTGAGAAGCACAATTCACCGTTTGTAGCGGTCAAAGACACAGTCAACTGGTGAACTGTTGCACGCTTAGTTAAACTGTACATATCGACGTATTGTGGAGGCTGTGATATCGAACCACGTCGGACCCCATTTGGGATTACAGGGTACCTTCATTGGTAGGAACATCCACGGAGGTTTAGATTCGCGTCGATGTCTTGCACTTCGACCCCAGTCACCGGTTGCGTTCCGTTAATCGCTTGTGAAGACAGATGTTATTTCATGTACCAGTGACATTAGGTTATGTACAACCACTCATTTCACTGCGGCGATTTCATGTGCTCTCAGACACAAATATAAGATCTAGTTAGTCATTTAGTATTAGACTGATGGGTTTGACGAGCGAAGGACCACAATTATACGGACGAGGTACCCTTTACCGCGAACGGGAAAAATTATGATTAACCGTGCGTGCACTTTGTAGGGCCAGGTACATCAGCCGTGATAGGCAGCGAATTGTTTAGAAGTTATCCTCATGCCTAAAATCCGACAGAAGTTCCGCACGATTCGCTCGACCGGACTCACGCGCCTAAAAACTGCAGTAGGATGATCACCTGTTAAAAAGATGGTCTAACTAGGAAGCTAGATTCTATATGTGTACATCAAAGTAGCGTGAACAACCTGGAAACGCGTATGGAATGTAGCGCCACTCCTGCCGCTCTGAAAGGTCGGGTTACCTTTAACCGGTCTTGTACATACCAAGGGTGTAGGTGAGGGACGGGACAATCCATCGCACCAGTCTATCGCTGAACAGTGATGGATGCCGCCATTCTATGGAACAGCTGTACATCTTCTTCACCACTTGGGAAATGAATTTTAATACATGCGTACAATCGTACTCGGCTCCTGAATGAAACAAATAACGAATGTTGGTTGGCACATGGACGCAGATTATCTCGTCCACAGGCTAGAAGGCGTAAGACCACACGAGAAATCACACAATCGCCACGATGAAGCTGACCGAGACGGCGCGCTCTACCCAATCGAACTTCCCGGCTGCGCCACGCGGTCCTCACCCACGAGACACCGAGCCGGGCGCTAACAAGTGACCTGGTTGCTAAAGTAGCATATTTTGCCTCCCAATTCTCTATAGGAAACGTGGAAACCTGAACTGGCTTAATTAGACAGGAAGGATATTCATGAAACCGGCCTAAGAGTGATCGTCGCCAAGGCTCCGAGGTTTGCTATAGGGTACCTGCACACATTTATTGTTTGGCCGAGACAGATCTTTTGTAAATGGATTTTTCTGTACCTGGGACTCTCATGCAGGGGTCAGATGTTTGGGGATCACCTTCGCTTTTACCCGACGCACACATACTTTACAGTTGTCCTCTCCGTTAGAGTTTTAGCGCTCGCAAGCTAGCTTCTGTCCCAGACTTTCCTTTTGGTCCTGGCACAAATCCTTCACAATAGCATAGACCAAGGTATGTCGTAAATATCGGCGATGGGAGAAGTGGAACGACCGCTATGGCGAGGCCTAATTAGGCCCTTGGGTGAATTTCCTTGAATAATCTCTGGCTGACA